>NC_137117.1:7288208-7338208 GCF_949357685.1 Gobio gobio
GGTCAAGTAAATTTGTAAAGGGAAAAAAAAGAAAAAGAACATGCATTTGTTTTAAAAGTCATCATATGTGTAGTGTTAGTCTTCACAGTAGCTTATGCCGTTTTTTTCTTTCTGTCGGATCTGTTGTTTTGTTGATCTTTTGAAGGAATTCCAGTAGTCAGCTTCAAATTCCCCCATGATCTGCTCTCCCCCTCACCGGCTCAAGGTCGTTCAAGTGTCCTGATCTCCATCCCCTCATGACTCTGTTTTCACCAGCGTCCTGATAAGCATCGCTCCCGTGCATATCGCTGTGGAGAACTGAGGAGTATCACAGAGATAAGAGGATGATTTACACAGGAACATGTGACGGGGTGAGGGGTGGGGGTGTGAGGACTGAGCTCAGGGCTCCTGCTGAGACAGCAGATGGTGACTGGACGTCTATCACCGCGCTCAGCTCAAGTTCAGTCCATCCAGCTCGGGCGGCTTTAAACAAAAGGCTCACCAAGTTTCCAAAACTTAATACATTTCACTTTCCTCACCTCAAGAATCTCCCTATTGTTTAGAATACGATTAGATCCAGGACTATATACACACTGTAAAAAAAGAAAAGTTGACATAACTTAAAATTGTAAGGCAACTTGCTGCACAGCTTTTTTGAGTTTACTCAAATTTGAAACAAAGTAGTTCACTTAACTCAATTAACTGAGTAAGGTCACATGTCTCCCAATTTAAGATGTTTTGTTCAGCTGATTAAGTTTTTTATTTTATTTTATTTTTTATGTCACCCTCATGGTGATGAGTGTTTTCTTTAGTTGGGCAGTTTGACGACTTCTTAATGTTTGGTAAGAAAAGATAATAAAATGCTGTCAGCTGCTCAATGATAAGAATATAACATTGTGTAGTGGCTTAATTCACAGATTTTATGAGTTTAATATGAGCAATATACTATTAGCTTTTTTTTTATTGTGATTCTGGAAAAGATCAAATATGGTTTTAATCAAAATAGTTGACTAAGGTTTAAAACCAATTGTACATTGACCTCCTATGAGATTTTCTCACACAGACATCAAGAATCAGCCTATAAATCTCAACAATGGTTACATGCTTCATACCGCAATGCATTCTGGGAGCCATGGATGAGTTTTTCATGATGCACCCAGAATGCATTGTTAACTTGTTGCAACTTGTATGCTTGTTAACTTGCATTTACAAATCGAATTTACAATTAATACTAGGTTGGTCCAACAATTGTTGAACCAACTTATTTTGACCAGTTAAGCCAACTTTTTTGCATTTAATTGTCCAGTTAACTAAAACATTAACATTAGTCAAAATGTTTATGAGTTAGATTTTTTACAGTGCACTATCATTCAAAAGTTTGGGGTTAGGAAGATTGTTTTATGTTTTTCAAAGAAGTCTCTTATGCTCACCAAGGTGGTATGATTTGATCCGAAATACAGTAAAAACGTTGATGTTATTACAAATTAAAAGATCTGTGTTCTACGTGAATA
The DNA here is from genome assembly GCF_949357685.1 of Gobio gobio. NCBI lineage: Eukaryota > Metazoa > Chordata > Actinopteri > Cypriniformes > Gobionidae > Gobio > Gobio gobio. Next base: position 7,289,699 of record NC_137117.1, read on the forward strand.
TATGTTCAAATGTAATTTATTCCTGTGATCAAAGCTGAATTTTCAGCATCATTTCTCCAGTCTTCAGGGTCACAGCGTTCACAAAGCACATTATAAGTGAATCTCACAAAGTGCATTTGACAGTCCACATGCCAAATTATCATATCCTATCATAGTTCATAAATCACTTGATATTCGCTGAAATCCATGCCCTCAGCCGTAGCTCTCAAGTTGACATTTGGTCACATCACAGCCAATTCTATGACTGAAATTCATACTTTTTGAACAAACTATCCCTTTAAATTGTTTACATGTTTTGTTTAGATATATCTTGAATCCATGTTCCCTGAACTAGCTATTGTGCCATGACCTCTGGTCCATTAATATATATCAGAACACAGGAATTTCCTGTAATTATCTGGTCGCACATAGATATTACAATCTGTCCTGTTCACCGAACTTATGTACACTGGCTAAAATTGGCTTGTCAACTCAAAAGTTTCAATAATCCCTCACCTCTGACCTTAGTGACCTATAAACTTTGGCCCTTATATAGCACTATTCCAGCAAGAGAGCACAGGATGAGAGGGCCAGATCACAGGTGGATCCTGGATGTGCACACATACACACACACACACACACACACTCACACATTGGGTTTTCATGTTTTATGGGGACTTTCCATAGACATAAAGGTTTTTATACTGTACAAACTGTATATTCTCTCCCCTTACACTAACCCTACCCCTGAACCTACCCATCACACAAAACTGTCTGCATTTTGACATTTTCAAAAAACATCACTTATTATGATTTATAAACCGTTTTCCTCATGGGGACCAAAAAATGTGCCCACAAGGACAAGGATTTTGGATACTACCATCTTTGTGGGGACATTTCGTTCTTATAACATAGGGTTTTCCTGAACCACACACACACACACACACACACACACACACACACACACACACACACACACACACACACACACACACACACACACACACACACACACACACACACACACACACACACACACACACTCAGAGCAGCGAATACTGTATGTGTGAATAGGGTAGGTCTGATTGTAGCCAGAAGCACAGACTGATGACAGGGGTGCAAGGGGGCCACAGGAAGTCCCAGCCTACACATCCTGTGTCCAGCCTCACAGTGAATCCAAGGCCACGGCTGCCAACACACACACACACACACACACACACACAGAGAGAGAGAGAGAGAGAGAGAGAGAGAGAGAGTGTTACGAATAACTGTTACGAAATACAAGGCTATTTGAATATAAGGCTTTTGAACCTAAATCAAGCATTCTGCGTTAGGCCACGTAGTCAAGCTCCGCTATCAGCTGATTGCCAAAAATTCAAACTCCGCCCATATCAGCTGATCTGATTCCTATGCACTCAATTGGCAACTCTCAAACAGGACGCCTTACTTCAGCGCAGCTTCAGTTCAGTCTGCCTGCTTGGCTGCTTCCACGGCACACTGCTTTGCAACCCACCTCGTCCCCAGCTCCTCCTTAAACTTGTGTTCAACTTAATCAATGTCATTCTGTTGTCATTTATGCATGCTCTGATCTCAATGGGGGATTTACGCTGACCTCCCAGTTTTTAAAAATGGGAGGTTGTCCACAGAAGCAGCTGCTGTTCTCTGTCTTGTCTTTTCGTGGAGCTCATGAAAATATAGGGGAATTTAGAACAGAGTAAAATTGGTATGCAAAACATATCAATAAAAACGTGACTAAAGGTTTGTCTATGGTGTTTTTGACTTTAAGGGTTAGTTCACCCAAAAATGAAAATTCTGTCATTAATTACTCACCCTCATGTCGTTCGACACCCGTCAGACCTCTGTTCATCTTCAGAACACAAATGAAGATATTTTAGTTGAAATCTGATGGCTCTGAAAGGCCTCCATTGGCACAATGCACTTTACACTCTCAAGACCCATAAAAGGTACTAAAGACGTCGTTACAAAGTCCATCTCACTGCAGTGGTTCTACAATAACTTTATGAATCGGCGAGAATAGTTTTTGTGCGCAAAAAAAACCCTGAATAACGACTTATATCATGATGACGATTTCAAAACACGGCATAATGAAGCTTCGAAGCGTTATGAATCAGTGAGTCGATTCAGCAGTTTGACACGCGATTCGAATCATGATTCGACTCACTGATTCATAACACTTCGAAGCTTCATTATGCCGTGTTTTGAAATCGTCATCATGATATAAGTCGTTATTCAGGGGTTTTTTTGCGCACAAAAACTATTCTCGCCAATTCATAAAGTTATTGTAGAACCACTGTAGTGAGATGGACTTTGTAACGACGTCTTTAGTACCTTTTAAGGGTCTTGAGAGTGTAGAGTGCCATTGTACCAATGGAGGCCTTTCAGAGCCATCAGATTTCAACTAAAATATCTTCATTTCTGTTTTGAAGATGAACGGAGGTCTGACGGGTGTCGAACGACATGAGGGTAAGTAATTAATGACAGAATTTTCATTTTTGGGTGAACTAACCCTTTAAGTGGTCCTGACTTAACTATGCTTTAGAAAGTCTGAGGTTCTATATTAGTTTGCACTACGGAACAAATAAAGGCCCCACCTTTACCTGTCAGCACCACCTCAGCTCCACGCTCCCTCGACACCACCATGGTCCTTGATCCCTCGGGCTCCACTAGATTTATTCATTCCTTGTTGTCCTGGGCCTCCAGTTGCGCCTCAGTCTCATGACTCACATAGCATAAACAATACAGGAGTTTTGTGTTTTTGTTTTGTTTTGTTTCATTTAGTGTTGTGTTTCGTTTAGTTTTGTATTTTGTTTAATTTCATTTTGTTTGTTTAGTTTTGTGTTTTGTTTAGTTTAGTTGTTTTGTGTTTTATTTAGTTTCATTTAGTTTTTTTGTTTAGTTTTGTTTTGTGCTTTGTTTCATTTCGTTTTGTTGTGGGCTGTTTTTTCCTTTATGAATTGTAACTGATAATATCAAAGCAATAAATGGCATTGCTGTACAACAGTTGAAAAAATCAAACTTGTTTTATTTAGTTTTGTGTTTTGTTTTGGGCAGTTTTTTCTTAATGGATTGTAGCTGATAATATCAAAGCAATAAATGGTATTTCTGTACAACAGTTTATTTGTGTCTTTAAAAAAATCAAACTATTTTGTTTTATGTCATTCTGTGTCCTTTTGTTTTGGGCTGTTTTTTCTTTATGGATTGTAGCTGACAATATCAAAGCAATAAATGGTACTATTTTCTGTTTTGTTTATTTAATTTAGTTTTGGGTCTCATTTCATTTTGTTTTGTTTCATTTCAGGCTAGCTTTTGAAATGTAGTTGATAATATCAAAGCAATAAATGGTATTGCTGTACAACAGTTTATTTCTGTCTTTTTTACAAAACGAATCTAACCAAATCCTGTAGATTAAAGCACTTACTGGTTACTGTTGATAAATAGAATCATATTTGCATTACTACATAATGATTCTTTCATTACACTGGTGATACATTCATACAGCTCCAGCTGGTTCAGCTCCAACATGTTTGTGAATCCGTAAGCTAATTAAAACCTTGTCTTCCTTAATGAATCGACATTGGAAAACAGATTTTGCATTTTAAACAGCTGGTTAAACATCGGTTATTAAATGATTCTCTCTCCCCATTTACTTAAGCAGATCTGTGTTCAACTCTTTAGTGATCTTTCTGCTCCCTAAAGCATCTCTGTACTCCCATCTAAAAAAAAAAGCGAGAGTGAGGGGAGGTTTGCTGAGTACAAGGTTCGTTATGAGCAATGGCCAGTCCAGAGCTGTGTTGAGAGCTTTCTGAAAGTGAAACGCAGATTTTGAAAATAAGTTACATACAAAGTTTTGCTCTTTGTGTAAATCTCTGAAAGAGGTGGGAGTTCCGGGAAACCTGTCACTCACATGAGATCCAACAGCAAATCACAACCATCCAACCAGTTCCCCATGGACAAAATCAAGTCCCGCCCTACATTTGTTCTTGTTTGAGAAGCCACTTCAATCAGAAATACGTTACAATAGGGAAGAAAAGCTTCTGTCAGTGCAAATAAGCATAATTCAAGATAAAATAAGTTTTATGTCTCTCAATTAAATGCATTTACAACCCCAAATCAGAAAAGTTTGGGACAGTATGGAAAACGCAAAAAAAAAAAAAAAAGAAGTGATTTCTAAATTTACTTTGACTTGTATTTCATTGCAGACAATATGAACACGAAATATTTCATGTTTTGTCTGGTCAACTTCATGTCATTTGTAAATATTTATCCTTTCCTGTCATTCAGACCTGCAACACATTTCAAAAAAAGTTGGGACAGGAGCAATTTAGGGCTAGTAATGAGGTAAAATGTTTAAATAATGATGTGATTTGAAACAGGTGATGTCAACAGGTGATTGTAATTATGATTTGGTACAAAAGCAGCATCCAAGAAAGGTCTAATCCTTTAGGAGCAAAGATGGGCCGAGGATCGCCAGTTTGCCAACAAATACGTGAGAAAATTATTGAAATGTTTAAAAACAATGTTCCTCAAAGAAAGATAGGAAGAGATTTGGATATTTCACATTCAACAGTGCATAACATAATTAAAAGATTCAAGGAATCTGGAGGAATTTCAGTGTGTAAAGGACAAGGGCGCAAGCCTAAGCTGAACAACCGTGATCTCCGATCCCTCAGGCGGCACTGCATCAAGAATCGTCATTCATCTATAAGCGATATCACCACATGGGGTCAGGACTACTTTGGCAAACCTTTGTCAAGTACCACAATACGTAGTTACATCCACAAATGCCAGTAAAAACTGTACTGTGCCAAAAGGAAGCCTTATGTTAACAGTGTCCAGAAGCGCCGTCGACTTCTCTGGGCTCGGAGGCATCTGGGATGGACCATCACACAGTGGAAACGTGTACTGTGGTCAGATGAATCAGTATTTCAGGTATTTTTTGGGAGGAATGGACGCAATGTGCTCCGGACCAAAGAAGAAAAGGATCATCCAGACTGTTACCAGCAACAAGTCCAAAAGCCAGGGTCTGTCATGGTATGGGGTTGTGTCAGTGCCCTTGGCAAAGGTAACTTGCACTTCTGTGAAGGCACCATTAATGCTGAAAAGTACATAGAGATTTTGGAGGATAATATGCTGCCTTCAAGAAGACATCTTTTCCAGGGACGTCCATGCAAATTTCAACAAGACAATGCAAAACCACATTCTGCACACATTACAAAGTCCTGGCTGCGGAGGAAGAGGGTACGGGTACTTGACTGGCCTGCCTGCAGTCCCGACCTGTCTCCAATAGAGAATGTGTGGCACATTTTGAAGCGCAAAATGCGACAACGAAGACCCCGTACTGTTGCCCACCTTAAGACTTGTTTGCAGGAAGAATGGGACAAAATTACACCTGAAACACTTCATCACTTGGTGTCTTCAGTCCCTAAACGTCTTTTAAGTGTTGTGAAAAGGAATGGCAACATTGCAAAGTGGTAAATGCTTTACTGTCCCAACTTTTTTTTAAATGTGTTGCAGGTCTGAATGACAGGAAAGGATGCATATTTACAAATGACATGAAGTTGACCAGACAAAAACATGAAATATTTTGAGTTCATATTGTCTGCAAAGAAATACAAGTCAAAGTAAATTTAGAAATCACTTCTTTTTTTTGCGTTTTCCATACTGTCCCAACTTTTTCTGATTTGGGGTTGTAATTTTAAGGATTTTTCAATGATGTTGTGAATAGAATAGATTTTTTTTCTTTATCATGTTGCTCTTGCTGTGAACAGGCCTTCACTCCTGGCTTAACGGTCGGCCTCCCGTGAGCTGTAGTGTGTGAACGTGAGCGTTTTGAGCTGTCAGCAGCACAAACAGGCTGTACAAGCAGGAACAAGAGCAGGATGATGGAGTGAACGGGATGAAGGAGGAGTATGGGGAAGAGACGGGTGTACTGAAGACTGCCGCACGTTTGGGGGAGGTGATTCATGAGAGAGGAGCTGATGAAGGGAAGGGAGCATAAACAGAAGCTCAGTTCAGTGTGCTGGAACTTGTAGTATCTCAGCACGTTTGGCTTTTGTCACATTCTTCATTAACTTCATTAACAGATGAGCAGCGGTGATTAGGAGCCGTTTCCCGCTGATTCAGCTCCTGCACGCACACACACACACACACACACACACACACACACCTCGCTGCTCATGTCACACATGGGGGCTGTTGAGCCAGATGACACACTGTATCACATAACCGCATGAGTGAATATACACACACACACACACACACACACAGAGCACCACTGAAATGTTTGCACATGCTTTGCAGAACAAATCTTGGCTTTGTCTGTATTGATTAACTTGGTTAATACACACTTAATTAGTCTTTTCAAACGGAACTGTTCCTAGATTACTAAAGTCATGGCCATAACAGATGACCTTTGACCTGTGGAGAATTTGTATTTTCATGAGTGTGTGTGTGAGAAAGAGTTGGTTTTGCTATATAATCCCACTTTCAATTCCCAAAACCTGAGCTCAATAGAGTATAGACATGATACCAGTGCTCTTCATTCTTGATTATTTTAAAAAGATCTGAACGTCACTGTGTTAAACTGATTGGGATTACTCTTCCCAAAGTCCTGGACAACCTGGAAATATCCTGGAATTTATATTTCCAGACAACAACAAAAAAAAAGTAAATTAACATTTTAAAAAGTCAAATCATCTGAAAAATCTTTGTAAAATGTAATTTATTCCTGTGATCAAAGCTGAATTAACGTGGAGCTGGAGAGGGGTGAAAATGTTTGAGCAGGAGTAGCCAGGTAGAGACCCAGGCCACAGCCAGCAAGATGATCCAAGGCAGGAGGGAGGAGCCATGGTGGAGGACCAGGGATGTGATCTCCAGCGACAGAGGCAGTCATGGTGACATGGCGGAGCTGGAGGGAAGGCAGAGCCCGGTGGAGCTGATGGACCAGAGTGACGCTTGTCCAAGGCGATGCCAGAGGGACGAGGGAGCCCGACGAAGCTGGTGGGATGGCCATGTTGGAGACGAGAGAGCAAGGAGCTTGAGATGAGAGAGCATGGAGCTTGAGATTAGAGAGCATGGAGCTGAGAAGAGAGAGCATGGAGCCGAGATGAGAGAGCATGGAGCTGAGATGAGAGAGCATGGAGCTGAGATGAGAGAGCATGGAGCTGAGATGAGAGAGCATGGAGCCGAGATGAGAGAGCATGGAGCTGAGATGAGAGAGCATGGAGCTGAGATGAGAGAGCATGGAGCCGAGATGAGAGAGCATGGAGCTGAGATGAGAGAGCATGGAGCTGAGATGAGAGAGCATGGAGCTGAGATGAGAGAGCATGGAGCTGAGATGAGAGAGCATGGAGCTGAGATGAGAGAGCATGGAGCTGAGATGAGAGAGCATGGAGCTGAGATGAGAGAGCATGGAGATGAGAGAGCATGGAGCTGAGATGAGAGAGCATGGAGCTGAGATGAGAGAGCATGGAGCTGAGATGAGAGAGCATGGAGCTGAGATGAGAGAGCATGGAGCTGAGATGAGAGAGCATGGAGCTGAGATGAGAGAGCATGGAGCTGAGATGAGAGAGCATGGAGATGAGAGAGCATGGAGCTGAGATGAGAGAGCATGGAGCTGAGATGAGAGAGCATGGAGCTAAGATGAGAGAGCATGGAGCTGAGATGAGAGAGCATGGAGCTGAGAAGAGAGAGCATGGAGCTGAGATGAGAGAGCATGGAGCTGAGATGAGAGAGCATGGAGCCGAGACGAGAGAGCATGGAGCCGAGACGAGAGAGCATGGAGCTGAGATGAGAGAGCATGGAGCTGAGATGAGAGAGCATGGAGCCGAGACGAGAGAGCATGGAGCTGAGATGAGAGAGCATGGAGCTGAGATGAGAGAGCATGGAGCTGAGATGAGAGAGCATGGAGCCGAGACGAGAGAGCATGGAGCTGAGATGAGAGAGCATGGAGCTGAGATGAGAGAGCATGGAGCTGAGATGAGAGAGCATGGAGCTGAGATGAGAGAGCATGGAGATGAGAGAGCATGGAGCTGAGATGAGAGAGCATGGAGCTGAGATGAGAGAGCATGGAGCTAAGATGAGAGAGCATGGAGCTGAGATGAGAGAGCATGGAGCTGAGAAGAGAGAGCATGGAGCTGAGATGAGAGAGCATGGAGCTGAGATGAGAGAGCATGGAGCTGAGATGAGAGAGCATGGAGCTGAGATGAGAGAGCATGGAGCTGAGATGAGAGAGCATGGAGCTGAGATGAGAGAGCATGGAGCTGAGATGAGAGAGCATGGAGCTGAGATGAGAGAGCATGGAGCTGAGACGAGAGAGCATGGAGCCGAGACGAGAGAGCATGGAGCTGAGATGAGAGAGCATGGAGCTGAGATGAGAGAGCATGGAGCTGAGATGAGAGAGCATGGAGCTGAGATGAGAGAGCATGGAGCTGAGATGAGAGAGCATGGAGCTGAGATGAGAGAGCATGGAGCTTGAGATGAGAGAGCATGGAGCTTGAGATGAGAGAGCATGGAGCTTGAGATGAGAGAGCATGGAGCTTGAGACGAGAGAGCATGGAGCTTGAGACGAGAGAGCATGGAGCTGAGATGAGAGAGCATGGAGCTTGAGACGAGAGAGCATGGAGCTTGAGACGAGAGAGCATGGAGCTGAGATGAGAGAGCATGGAGCTTGAGACGAGAGAGCATGGAGATGAGATGAGAGAGCATGGAGCTTGAGATGAGAGAGCATGGAGCTGAGATGAGAGAGCATGGAGCTGAGATGAGAGAGCATGGAGCTGAGATGAGAGAGCATGGAGCTGAGATGAGAGAGCATGGAGCTGAGATGAGAGAGCATGGAGCTGAGATGAGAGAGCATGGAGCTGAGATGAGAGAGCATGGAGCTGAGATGAGAGAGCATGGAGCTGAGATGAGAGAGCATGGAGCTGAGATGAGAGAGCATGGAGCTGAGATGAGAGAGCATGGAGCTGAGATGAGAGAGCATGGAGCTGAGATGAGAGAGCATGGAGCTGAGATGAGAGAGCATGGAGCTGAGACGAGAGAGCATGGAGACGAGACGAGAGAGCATGGAGACGAGACGGAACAAATTGGTCAGAGAGCCGAGGTACGGTCCGGGGCTTGGTGGCAGGAGGCAGAGACAGAGTATCCTCACACTGAGGCAAAGCTGGGGACTGGAAAGCCTGAGGTGGATCCACACCACTGGATGGAATCAGCTGAGGATGCGCCAGGAACCAGTGGTGGCAGAGCTAGGGAACTGGCTTGGCTTAGGCAGAGGAGGTGGAAGAGGGAGTTTAGAAAGGACCTCTGGGGACACAGGAAGTTCTAAGCTGGGCGGGACCAGCTTGGTCAGGAGAAAATAAGCACCTGGGCAGATGTATTCTGGGCTCAGGCCCCGGGGTGGGGTATGGCTCCGATGATTCTCCTGGCTCGTTGTCCGCAACAGGCTTGGCACCATATCTGTGGTGGGCAGATATTTATATTAAAACCTGTTTTACCATCTGCCCTGTATAACTTATTAATTTGTATGCTTATAAAAGAAACAGCACATCTATCTTCTCCTCAACAGTGATTTTAGGAATCATTCATATCTGCAGCACAAATTGTGCACAGCAATTGCAAGGTTAAGGGTTTGTTCATATCATTAACTCTGCATTCTGTATGAGCGATAATACTAGCTTAGCAAACACCACAATTACTTGGCAATTTAATTCGTGAAATCCTTTATGATTATATTTACTGCACATTTTCTGACATCTAGCCTGTGGTATGTATCTGGCAGGCTCACTTTAAAGCGGATTCTCTGCTGTTTTGGGCCGATCCATCAGAGCTTCAGACTTTGATGTGTGCGTTACACTGTTCTCATTATTGCTGCAGTCTAATGGGGACAACCAAAATAAAGGTATTAAATATGTATAAAACACAAGGTGTCTTCTGGGCATCACTGTCTCTCTCCTGCCCATGTTTTGTTTTTGTTGTGTTGTTTCCAGACACATCTAGAAATTGATGGCCTGTCAGCTGCAGGTGAAGTAGGGTCCTGTATCCAGACGCAGATTGGTGCGTTCAACCATAAATTAGTGCATATGGCACCCTCATCATATAATAAAGTTCTCGTAAACAAAAATCATCTTTTAGTTAGCATTTTCCTCCCAGACAGCACACACACACACACACACATAGCAAAGGCTTTTTTGTCACATTTCTCTACTCTGTTACTCGCCCGTTTACAGCAGTGTCTGCCGTCCCTCTAAACTACATGCAAATGCAAATTTCCCTCTGTTCTGACAAATTAATTTTACCTCTTTCATCCCCCCCCCTCTCTCTCACTCCTTCTCAATCATTCTCTTGGGCTGAAGAGGAGCAGGACTTGACCATCTGGAGCTGTCGGAATGATATTGTTTAATTTGTTACATGATTAAGTGGTTGTTTCTCAGAGAGCACGAGGTCTTTCCAACAAAATAAAGACAAAAAATGAGCAATTACAAAAAAATGAGCATCTAAACTAAAAGAAAAACTGCTTTCGTGTCTTTTGACACTTAAACTCATTTACACTTTCTCTCATTTTTTGGCGTGGCATCAGTCATAATGACATGTCTTATAACTACATGGGGTGAGAGTTTATGATTTGCTGAACTCCTGGCACCCATGAATCAAAAGCAATTAACACACAGAAAGAAAAATGAAGCTACAACTTCCCTTAGAAGTTACTTTATAATCTAGGAATGTTTTGAAAAAGAATGTTTTAAATATTTATTTTAATATGACACAATATTTAAACATTGATATCTCCATTCTGGAGATTGTAAAAGAAAAATTACCTAACTGAAATTATACTATAATATTAGAAAATGTGATGTTTTGTGTATTGACAAATAGCATTCCAGAGTGCCAAATGTTCCAACACTTATTGTATGAATTTATATGAATACTATTAATTTGTATTAATATAAAATAGTTTTTTTTTTCCCAAAAGTGACTGTAAAGACATTTATAATTTTACAAAATATTCTATTTATCAAAGAATCCTGAAATATGGATCACGGTTTCCATAAAAATATGAAGCAGCATGACTGTTTTAACATTGATAATAATCATAAATATTTATTGATTGTCAAATCATCAAATTAGAATGATTTGTGAAGGATCATGTGACACTAAAGACTGGAGTAATGATGCTGAAAATTCAGCTTTGATCAGAGGAATAAAATGTAAAAATTATAATAATATTTGACAATATTACTGTTTTTACTTTATTTTGGAAATAAATGCAGTCTTTGTGAGCATAGGAGAACATTCAAAACATGATTAAAAAAAATCATACTTTTGAATGGTTGTCTAACAATAATTACTCATTAAAACCTGGTGAGATTCTGATCCTATAGATTAAACATAATGAATAAATGTTAATGAAATCCATGTGTTGAATTAATCTAACCTGAGTGCTTCAGAAGCGCAGGCTTGCTTAGAAGAGAAACTATTTATCTCTGTATGTGTATCCATCTTCATGAATGACAGGCTGTGCTAAACACAGAACATAATTTGTACTTTTAATAGCACTGCCTTCTATTTCTCTGACGTGCCTTAATCAATAACCAGAGCTGTCCCTGGCCACGCTTGGCGACCGTTTTTATTAATTTTAAACAAGCTCACTAACTAGGTGTCTGATATGGAGATGCATCTCACACTAGATAATAGGCAGGCTCGATTGATAGGTTCATTCTGAAGCCTGTCTCTCTCACCTTTCCCTCTCCCTCTCTCTCCATCTGTCATCACATGATTTAAGACAGAGCAAGACACGTTTTGTCATTCTGTCCTGAGCATGTGCAGCTAGAAAAATACAGATGCAAATAAACGAGGAAATAAATAAATAAACATTTTTCAATATAATTGTCAAGAAACTGGTCTGAAACACGGTTTGAGGATCCAAATGCAGCTTTTATTAGGGAAATCCAGAAAGATTAAACAAAAAAAAAAAAAAAGATACAGTTAACCAGGAGAATGCTCAGAATTGCAGTTTGATACTAGACAAGACTTTGCAATGAATGAATGAGATAACAAGGCTTATATGCAAAGATAATGAACTGAATGAGACATCAGCAGTGTGTCCACCAAACTGGAAGCCAGTCTCAAATGCCTAGGGACAACCTTGTTAGCTTCAGGTGCAGTTTTCATGATGGCTGAAGACTCTGGCGTGGCGGCCATGAGGTGAAGAGGCTCTACCGTGACGGTCATGGTGTGAAGAGGCTCTGACCTGGCGGCCATTACGTGAAGAGGCTCTGGCCTGGCAGCCATGACGTGAAGAGGCTCTACCGTGACGGTCATGGTCTGAAGAGGCTCTGGCCTGGCGGCCATTACGTGAAGAGGCTCTGGCCTGGCAGCCATGACATGAAGAGGCTATGCCGTGACAGCGATGACGTGAAGAGGCTCTGGCCTGGCAGCCATTACGTGAAGAGGCTCTGGCCTGGCAGCCATGACATGAAGAGGCTATGCCGTGACGGCGATGACGTGAAGAGGCTCTGGCCTGGCAGCCATGACGTGGAGAGGCTATGCCGTGACGGCGATGACGTGAAGAGGCTCTACCGTGACGGTCATGGTGTGAAGAGGCTCTGGCCTGGCGGCCATTACGTGAAGAGGCTCTGGCCTGGCAGCCATGACGTGAAGAGGCTATGCCGAGACAGTCATGGTGTGAAGAGGCTCTGGCCTGGCAGCCATGACGTGAAGAGGCTATGCTGAGACGGTCATGGTGTGAAGAGGCTCTGGCCTGGCAGCCATGACGTGAAGAGGCTATGCCATGACGGCGATGACGTGAAGAGGCTCTACCGTGACGGTCATGGTGTGAAGAGGCTCTGGCCTGGCGGCCATTACGTGAAGAGGCTCTGGCCTGGCAGCCATGACGTGAAGAGGCTATGCCGTGACGGTGATGACGTGAAGAGGCTCTACCGTGACGGTCATGGTGTGAAGAGGCTATGCCGTGACGGCGATGACGTGAAGAGGCTATGCCGTGACGGTGACGACGTGAAGAGGCTCTACCATGACGGTCATGGTGTGAAGAGGCTATGCCGTGACGGCGATGACGTGAAGAGGCTATGCCATGACGGCGATGACGTGAAGAGGCTATGCCATGACGGCGATGACGTGAAGAGGCTATGCCGTGACGGCGATGACGTGAAGAGGCTATGCCATGACGGCGATGACGTGAAGAGGCTATGCCGTGACGGCGATGACGTGAAGAGGCTATGCCATGACGGCGATGACGTGAAGAGGCTCTACCGTGACGGTCATGGTGTGAAGAGGCTATGTCGTGACGGCGATGACGTGAAGAGGCTATGCCGTGACGGCGATGACGTGAAGAGGCTATGCCGTGACGGTGATGACGTGAAGAGGCTATACCGTGACGGTCATGGTGTGAAGAGGCTATGCCATGACGGCCATGACGTGAAGAGGCTCTACCGTGACGGTCATGGTGTGAAGAGGCTATGCCATGACGGCGATGACGTGAAGAGGCTATGCCATGACGGCGATGACGTGAAGAGGCTATGCCATGACGGCGATGACGTGAAGAGGCTCTACCGTGACGGTCATGGTCTGAAGAGGCTCTGGCCTGGCGGCCATTACGTGAAGAGGCTCTGGCCTGGCAGCCATGACATGAAGAGGCTATACCGTGATGGCGATGACGTGAAGAGGCTCTGGCCTGGCAGCCATTACGTGAAGAGGCTCTGGCCTGGCAGCCATGACATGAAGAGGCTATGCCGTGACGGCGATGACGTGAAGAGGCTCTGGCCTGGCAGCCATGACGTGAAGAGGCTATGCCATGACGGCGATGACGTGAAGAGGCTCTACCGTGACGGTCATGGTGTGAAGAGGCTCTGGCCTGGCGGCCATTACGTGAAGAGGCTCTGGCCTGGCAGCCATGACGTGAAGAGGCTATGCCGAGACGGTCATGGTGTGAAGAGGCTCTGGCCTGGCAGCCATGACGTGAAGAGGCTATGCCGAGACGGTCATGGTGTGAAGAGGCTCTGGCCTGGCAGCCATGACGTGAAGAGGCTATGCCGAGACGGTCATGGTGTGAAGAGGCTATGCCGAGACGGTCATGGTGTGAAGAGGCTCTGGCCTGGCAGCCATGACGTGAAGAGGCTATGCCGAGACGGTCATGGTGTGAAGAGGCTATGCTGTGACGGTGATGACGTGAAGAGGCTCTACCGTGACGGTCATGGTGTGAAGAGGCTATGCCGTGACGGCGATGACGTGAAGAGGCTTGACGTGAAGAGGCTATGCCGTGACGGTGATGACGTGAAGAGGCTATGCCATGACGGCGATGACGTGAAGAGGCTCTACCGTGACGGTCATGGTGTGAAGAGGCTATGCCGTGACGGCGATGACAATATGACAACATATCTGCAGCGATTTACTGCAGATATGCCGTGACGGCGATGACGTGAAGAGGCTATGCCATGACGGCGATGACGTGAAGAGGCTCTACCGTGACGGTCATGGTGTGAAGAGGCTCTGGCGTGGCGGCCAAACTGTCAAATACACATGACGTTATGTCAAAAACGCACAAAGTTCACATAAACACAGTCGGTTATGTCTGTAAACAGCAAGTAAAAAAAATACATGTGTATATTAGTTCTGTGTATTAAAGTGACAGCAGTGTAATAACAGTACCTACTGCTATATCTGCTGTTAATATGAATCAAACAACAGAAGAAAAACGGAAAATCACTCACTGCTCTTGGCTGAATAACTTTAGTAGCTATAATAAGAATACATTTCTTACTTGAATGCTGCTGTTAAATGCTGTATCGAGGAGATAAACATGGTGGACTGTGTACAGCTCTCTGAGGGGAGGAGCTAAGCTAATAGGGCGGAGTCTGTTATTAGGGAAAAATAACAAACTGAGTGGTTGGAATTTTACCACAATAGGGTGGTTGTGTCCACACACTGCAGAACATAATTATGATCGGAAAAAAAATAAAAGTGAATTTTACATAATAGGTAAAATGCATACCTCTGGTCTTTAGCGACCCGAGACGTCATTCACTACCCTCCTCCTCATTCATTTTTTAAAGTTAGGCATCAACCTTCTTAGTATTCCTCAAACAATCCATTTTAAACAATATAACAAGGAAAAAAATAATACAATTATATTTGAATGCCTGTTTTTCCACTAGTTTTTTTGTCAAAATTTAATAGGGTCGCTAACGACCTGAGGTGTGTAAGATTGTACTTTTTTTTTTCTGCACAATAATAAATTAATCTATAAATAACGAAATCAGTGCAATGCACCTTTATTCCACAAGGTGAACACAATGATGAAGTGGCTGAGCGATTTACTGCAGAGCAAGTACTGAAAGCAATCAAATATTACTGTCACTGTCACTTGATGATGGATCTGCTGAAGGAAGCTGTCAATGATCAAAATATTTATTTTGAAGACGTTGAAAATGAGTTTTGAGAATATGCGTGAGATCGCGAATGCTGAGCCAGATTCTGAATGTTCTGGCAAATGAGCTCTGATGAGGACAGTGATGATGGTATAAAACATCCGCTCAAACTGAACCCTTACAAGCTCCAAAAGGTAACGAAATATGTTTTATTTTATTCTTCTGTAATTTTTACTCTAATATCAGGAGTTTTATACATTATCATGACAGGTTGAGATCTATCAATGTTAGATATAGATCCGGGTCGCTAAAGACCCGAATATGTAAGAATGTTTGGCGAAACAGTCATGCATTTAAGGGTTAAAGGAAAAAAAAATGGATGGCTAGTCTTATCAGTTCATGCAACCGGCCTTGTTGTGGACCAGATTGTGTGTCAATAGTCAACAGTCAGTCTTTGTGATATGGATGGTCAATATAAAATACATGAAACTGTCCTATAGATGTTTACAGATTATGTGGCATCCACCCTGAAAACACATTGGTAACACTTTATAATACAGTAACAAAACACTTTTGTTAATTCATAGTTTATACATTTTAGTCTCTATATACAGTGACAGGTCTTGATTCATTGTTAAATTACTATTGTTTAATATGAGCTGATATAGAGATAGATAATGGTTTTTAACCTTTGTTAATAACTTGTTAACCATACCTACAGTATATGATGTACAGTATTTTGAACCAATATAAAGGAGTTGTTAATGATTTTTAGGATTAAAGAGTTCTCACTTTAGATTTAAAGAGTTCTCACTTTAGATTAAGTCACAGAAAATAAGTTAATGCCTGTTCACACAAAGGACGATAACTATAATGATAACGATAAAGATCTACAAATCTACAAAGATTCTACAAATCGTTCTCAATATAAAAGAATAGCAGAGTCCACTCACACCACAACTATAACCATAACGGCACAAAGAAGGAATAAACAGAACGATATTGTCATTGTTAATATAGCTATCCTTACAGTTATCTTTATATTTATTTTTCTTCGTGTGAACAGGCCTTTACTGTATTATAGTGTGTTGTCAGTTTATTTAATTGATAATAGAATGATTTTGTTCATCTTGTTCTTGATGTTATCTGATGAATCACCCACCTTTTCTATTTGGCAATAGCACCAGATTGCTGAAGATGCCTATTAACCTCAGTTTCTGCCACAACACAACTTTAAAAGAAAACAATGCATATGGAGCATTTCATACTGGTCTGCAAGGGAAAAAAAGCTACAGCAGTGTGCAACAAAGTAACTTACAATAAATACAGGGCATGCATTTTGTCATTCTCTAGGGATCAAACTCATGATGTTGTCATTGCTACCACTGAGAAAACGGTGAATGTTTCAGATATGTGAACATCTTCAGAGAATGACCGAAATTTACACCATACGGTGTGAAAAGTTTCATGCCGGATGAATCTGATATTTGCAGATTCAAAATGCTGTTCCTGTCAAGGCACCACTACTGACATTACTTTGTGAGAAGATGAGAAAACTGTGATTTGTTCACTGTTGTGAGTTATTGTGGGTCGCAGTTGTCATCAGCTGACATAGTATCTATGATAACTTGATGACAGAGTGCAATGTGTAGATTCTCTCACAAGATCAAGCAGGATGGTTACAAGATACCAGGCGGGATTCACGACTCTGCACAAGAGAAGAAGAGACAAGAGCTCCTTTTGTGTCCGTTCTGATGAGAACTGAGTTGACTCGCTTGTGCAACATTTCCTGGTCTTGCCCCATCATAAAGGTGCCGCGGCTTGGCCTTATATAAAGCAATGCACCTTAATGAGAACATTAACTGAATTATTAAGATAGGCACTGCAACTTCCTCTTGTGAATGTGAAGTTTAGTCAATTGCTCTATCGCCAAACAAGGCATTTGCAGTGCAAGCAATAGAAATGTCCTACCATTTTCAAATATCACAATAAATACAATTCCAGATTGAGTTGGAGTACTCCTTGCCTGGCCTCATGTGGCATATTAGAGGTCTGACGGCTTACTTATAGGCAAGCAATCTCTTCAACTGAGGGAAAGCAGTTTGCTGAGTATGAAAATTTGTGGATTGAGGAAGTATTTTCCCCGAGTTTCTCTGGCACCTTTCATGACAACGATTACACAATCTGTCTAATAAGCAGAAATGACTAATTTACACTGAACCCGTCCAACCCCTCCGCTGCCTCTGTTGTGTGATGACTAATTACGGCTTTTCAATGAAATGAGCAAGTTGTGAAATTCTGCACCATAACTATATTAAGCAGAATTTGGTTTGTTAGTCCAACAAAGTCACAAATGATTTGGTCTCAGATTTGGTCTCAAATTCAGGGGAAAGTAAGAATAATCACTATCTTTGTCTAAATAAAGCAGACGACTAGAAAACTTTCCCCACGTAATTCTTAAAGGTATTCTTAAAGGAATTGTTCATCATTTACTCACTCTCCTTTTGTCCTTCCAAACCTAAATGACAATTTTCTTTATAAGGAGAGGTTTGGAAGTAGCTTCAGGCAGCTCTTTTCCATTGAATTGTACAGGGGTGTCCAAACCTGCTACTGGGAGGCCAAAGTCCTGAGTTCCAACCTGTCTCAACACCCTTGTCTGGGGCTACATCTACACTAACCTGGATACATTTGAAAACGCATCTTTTTCTCTGTTTTGACCTCCCATCCACACTGAGACAGCGTTTTTGTCAAGTGGAAACTGAGTTTTTAATAATGGTATGCCAGGTGGATAAATTAGAAAATGCAGTTTCCTTGTTGTAGTGTGGGCGGTGAAAATTGCGGTATTGGAAGACGATGACGTTCATATTGTGGCGATTAAGTGTGCCACACAAGTCCTGAAAAGTGAAGCCAAACCGTTTCGATCTCTCCCAGGTGGCTGGTTCCAGTATAGGTCATAAACCCCACCCTATCCATGTAATCTAATGGGACGTGAGACAAACTAAACCAAAAAAAAATACACTTCAATAATTTTTTTCTGTAATTTCTGTCATTTTATGCAGTTTTATCACGATGATGTAAGTTCAAGTGTATTTTTTAAATAAATGTAGTTTTAGTTCGTTATTTTATTAAATGAAAACGGGGGGTGTGACGGGGGGTGCTTCTCTGAGTGAAGTTGTCACTGGGGCACCAACTGACTTTTTTCGGGATCATCGGGAGGAGATTGGAGCTTTAAAGGTTTAGTTCACCCAAAAATGAAAATTCTGTCATTAATGACTTACCCTCATGTCGTTCGACACCCGTCACACCTCCATTCATCTTCAGAACAGAAATTAAGATATTTTAGTTGAAATCTGATGGCTCTGAAAGTCCTCCATTGGCACAATGGCACCGTTCACTCTCAAGACCCTTAAAAGGTACTAAAGACGTCGTTACAAAGTCCATCTCACTACAGTGGCTCTAAATTAACTTTATGAATCGGCGACAATAGTTTTTGTGCGCAAAAAAACCCTAAATAACGACTTACATAGTGATGACGATTTCAAAACAAAGCATCATGAAGCTTCGAAGCGTTATGAATCACTGAGCCGAATGATGATTCGGATCGCGTGTCAAACCGTCAAACTGCTGAAATTTCACGATTCAAACCGCTGAATCGACTAAAATATCTTCATTTGTGTTCCGAAGATGAACGGAGGTCTGACGGGTGTCGAATGACATGAGGGTAAGTAATTAATGACAGAATTTTCATTTTTGGGTGAACTAACCCTTTAACTTTAATTTCTACATTTCCATAACTGTTTATTTCACACCGACATAATGAGTTGTTCTGCGGTAAACTTGGGTTTTGACATCACATCTCTACTTCCTGCTCTCTACTGCGCAGACTCAGATCCCGCGTTTTTTACTGTGCAGATGCAGGTCCCGAATCAGCGCAAGATGTCAGCGCCATATTGGGACATTGGCGGCTTCTTTTCTACAATGGAAGAGAGTGAAGGTATGTCGCCCGTCATTTTTACAGTCTATGGAACACTCTAAAAAAATGGTGCTATATAGTACTAAAAGTGGTTCTTTGGCTCGTAATTATAGGGGAACCACTTTAAGTGCTGTATAGCACCAAATCTTGATGCTTCAGTGGTTCTTCAGCGGGACTGAGGTGCACCGCTACCATATACAGAACATGTTAAGATATGGTGCTGCACCAAAAGTGGTTCCCCTATGATTACCAAGAACCACTTTTAATGCCATATAGCACCATTTTTTTTTACAGTGAGTGTAGTGATAGATCTCTGTGTGCCTGTGCTATACACTTTCACAGTGTTGCTAAAGATAAATGTTACTTTGTACAATATTCATAATATATTCCTGCAATGATGACTTTTAGACCATAGATGGAATGCCGTTTGAGTGCAACCTGGATCCACCAGTAAGTGGTGAAATATTTTGCTAATTAAATGGTCGTGGAGAATAGTGCGAGAACTTTATTATGTCTTGCCTCACATGTCACACTGTGGGATCTCAGCTGTCATTAATGTCAGACTGTAAGACAGTCAGAACGCGACGGACGAACACATGAAAACTAGTCCGGAGATTTACATCATCAACCCATTCACGTTCGGTGACTGCATTACACAAATAAATCTCTAACGTTAATTTTGGTCATGGTTTGTTTTAAAAAACTAATAACATTTTTACAGTCGTTTTCACAGGACTGTGCGCCAAATCTTCTGACACTGAAAGAATTTCGTCTGAGGTAAAATTTGAGTGCAAGTCATTAAAGCGATAGTTCACCCAAAAATAAAAATTATCCCATAATTTACTCACCCTCAATCCATCCTATGTGTATATGACATTCTTCTATTTAACACGTTATAAAGTAAAATATCTTTCTTCCGGTGGACTGGAACTGGCGTGTAACTGGCGTGACTGACGTAGGACGTAGCGCAAACATTTTTAACTGCAAGAGGCGTTACACTTTCTTCTTGAGTTGAATACGTAGATATTTTAGATATTTTTTTTCCGGAGCCGTTTGGAGTACTTTTATAATGCGCTTTTTTGGGCTTCAAATTTTGGGCTGCCATTCACTGCCATTATAAAGCTTGGAAGAGCCAGGACATTTGTATTCTGATTGTATTCGTCTGAAAGACCTAGGATGGCTTGAGGGTGAGTAAATCATGGGATCATTTTCATTTTTGGATGAACTATGCTTTTAACCGGCTGTTGGTTAACATGTCAAACTAACGACCAAAGACTATAGATTTTAGCCTAGGATCAGAGGAATGTTTTAGACATTGCGTTCGTACAGTGTGAACGCAACTTAAGTGTGGACGAGAAACCTTTGGCAAAGACTTGAAAATGCCAGTGTTGACTGAGAGCATTTTCAGATGTATCCAGATTAATGTAGACATAGCCTGGAAATTTCAATTAATCCTGAAGACCTTGATTAGCTGGTTCAGGTGTGTTTAATTAGGTTTGAAACTAAACTCTGCATGAAAGTGGCCCTCCAGGAGCGGGATTGGGGACACCGTTATTTTGCCAAGAAAGATGATTTCCTGGATCAACATATTTTGTTGATCCTGGAACAACACTCCTGTCTGAAAATGTATTCCTTACCCTATCCCTACTCCTAAACCTAACCCTGCTCATAAGTGATGCCTAATATCAGAGGGACATAACAGTGAATTACACTGATGTAGAAGCATCTAAACTTGGTTGTAAGACTAAACTTCACATAAACTGTAAACGTTTCCCTCAAATCTTATTGGAATGTTGTTCTAGGTTCAACAAAGATGTTGATCCAGGAACATGTTGTACTTGGTGAAATCACGTTCACCTGGGATTGGACACCACTGCAATTACAGTTTACAGGACAGAAAAACACACACACACACACAAAAGCTCCACCACAACTCTCACAGAAAGTGCTTGCGTGTCTCACGACCAAACGCTTTGACAAAACTGATGGAACTCCTAAAGGTGAGGATACACCTGGCAACTTTTTGAGCAATGTTGATGGGCAATGTTGCTGTCAATGGGAAACTAGGTGAGACACAGGGCCCATGACCGATCTAACGTATCCAGATATCAATTTTTTCACCCATTCTCAATGGGAAAGTGCCCTAGAAACATTACTCGGCAACTTTGCTTTCATAATGGATGAACTACACAGTTCTTGAACCGAATTGAATCAACACTAAACTGACATTAGATGAATAATGACACTATTGTCTTTTTTTACAGCAGAGTTGAATTCTGTTTGCATTATTGAATTGTTATTCTCCTGGTTATCACTGTAAAGCTGCTTTGAAACAATCTGTATTGTATAAAGGGCTATATAAAGGTGACTTGACTGGAATTGGCTCATGTGGCAACTGATAATGAATGACTATAGTCACTTTGTTGCTAATCACTATGTGAACGGTCCTTTGTTTAGTTAAAAGACAAACTTGATCAGAATATTCATGATCAATAGGTTGTCCGCTTGTCCTATGTAGAGTTGAGCCATTCTCAGCATATCAGGCCGTAGACAGGGAAACACCCGAGACAGATGGTTAGTTTGTTACAGGGCTAACACAAAAAGACACAAACACATCATTCATAGTGTCTACAGTTCACCTTTCCTGTACATCTTGTGGGGGAAACCCACAACAAGCATGTGGAGAACATCCATCCGTTCTCCTTTACTGCATTATCCCCTGCAGGGTCGTGGGGATGCTGGAGCCTATCCCAGCGTCTCGGGCCACATGCGGAGGACACCCTGGATGGATGGCAGGGCTCACACTGGAGGTCTTCACAGGTCCAAAAATTCATGCTAAATTCAATGTGAAAGTGCAGAACCAAGAAATGCCATAAATGTACTAACCGGAACCGACGCAGACCCGTCTATTATTTAAAAGCTGGACACAAACCCGGCCGGGAAGACACAGACCCGACTGGGCCTGATAAGCACATTTTCAATAGCAAATAGCTATTTCACGAGTTCACACTTACATATAATTAAATAGAGTAAAGGTAATGTGTATTTGGCATACTGTCCGGGGTGGAGGGATCCGAGCTCGGAATTTGACCCGAACCCTTGGTTGTGATAGGAATAGTTAGAACTAGGAGTGAGTAGATGGGGTGGTCAAGAAACAGAGGTAAGTCTGCTGTGTATATACCTCTTATCTTGTTAATTGTGTTGATTAACTGAATGCTTTCCTCTCGTGTTAATTAGGTTAATTATCTGAACATGCTCCTCCTGAACTTTGTTAATAAAACATTATTAAAAAGTCAATAAACAAGTTACGAAAATAAAACTTTGTCTTAGTTAAGGTTAGCAGCCTTCTCCCTTAATCCTGACTGTGATGCATACAATCCTCCTTTCTAAGAAAGTTCCATCATGTTATTCCTCTCTTGCCGATTTAAAGAGCACATGCAGCACATGGAGCAACCTCAAATATAAGCTTTTGAATGCAATTTGAGCGTCCTAGAAAACATTCATGTGACTGATTAGAAATACACTATATTGCCAAAAGTATTGGGACACCACACCCCTCCAAATTGAATTTAGGTGTTCCAATCACTTCCATGGCCGCATGTGTATAAAATCAAGCACTAGGCATGCAGACACTTCTACAAACATATGTGAAAGAATGGGTCACTCTCAGGGGCCATATCAAGACATTTTGGACAATTTCATGCTCCCAACTTTGTGGGAACAGTTTGGGGACGGCCCCTTCCTGTTCCAACATGACCAGTGCACAAAGCGCTGGTCCATAAAGATTGGTGTGGAGGAACTTGATTGGCCTGCACAGAGTCCTGACCTTAACCCAATAGAAGACCTTTGGAATGAATTAGAGCGGATTCATTCCCATAAACACACTCCTAAACCTTCCCAGAAGAGTTGAAGCTGTTATTGCTGCAAAGGGTGGGACAACTCCATATTAAACCCTACGGATTAAGAATGGGATGCCAATCAATCTCATGCATGTAAAGGCAGGCGTCTCAAAGCTTTTGTCAATATAGTGTATGTTATTTAAATGTGTGTGTGCAAGGCTGTGAGAAGTTTTTGAGATTTGAAGTTTGTTTGCATTTACTTGCACACAATGGGAACAGGAAAACTCACGATCGCCATGCGCTTGCATTAACTCCGCCCGCTCTGCTTCTGACGGCTGGGGTCACTTGTGTTTTTTACACCTTATTTCCCGGCTCACACTTGTCTAAAACCATATTTTACAAGTTTCAAGCTAAAAAACATGCACCGTGCCTACTCACGGTCAGGTGTTCTCCGATCGACTCAGGTATTACACACAATGTTAAACAGACCCGAAGTAACAGATTAGGACCCAACTAACCATTTCAAATATGGTCCTCGGGTCTCGGATCCTTTGTGAAGACTTCTAGCTCACACACACATTCACACCTACCGACAATTTAGTATCTCCAAATCAGGTATCCTGCATGGTTTTTGGAAACCAGAGCACCCAGAGGAAGCCCATACAGACACGGGGAGAACATGCAAACTCTATAAAGAACGGCTTCTTGGCTCAGCCGGGACTCAAAGCAGGCACATTCTTGACTGGAGACGAAAGTGCTACACACTGAGCCACCTTGCCATCCAGCTTTAAGACCAGCCAGCTTCTGTCTCCAGACCAGTCCCCCAAAAAGGTCCTTTTTCTATCTTTGCTTTCACTGTCAAAAAAGGCCAAAAACAGAATAATAAAAAACCTGTAAAGATTGAAGAAGCGAAATCCCTGGAAATTACACATTTCCAAAGACTAGACAGCCCAAAGGGGTGCCTGTTACGATCCCTTAACCAACAATTACTGGAGTGTAGTACCAGTGGCCCCTGATGAGATCACAGAGCAGAGGCTTCTACCAAAGCCCATTTGAGCTGGAGAAAGACAGTCAATCAATACTAAGGCCTGTGCAGATACTACCTGTCAACAGGCTTGAGGAAAATGGATGCCTGAGAAAGCCATAACTATGATAAATCTACTCCCCCGGTTTGGCAACTGGCCCCCTCTCTCTTTTTCTCGCTCTCTCTCCTGCCTTTTCCTTCCTTTCTGCCGTCTGTCTTTGACTAATGTATGCGGTAAAGCTCCCTCCAACCACTCCACACACCGGCGTGCCATCGTCCTGATTGGCCAATCAATCTCTGCGTCGATGTGGAAGGCGCATTAAAATAAATTTGTCACTGTAAGTTTATGAAATATTGATACCTGAGATAAGAGGGAAAGGTGTTGTCGGGATCTGGCTTGGGTAGGGTTAGGCTAGGAAAGTGAAAGTTAAGAATCAAGAAGTGATTAGCTTGTGAAGGGTGTATAACGGGATCCGGTCAGATTTGGTGACTGGTACATGGTCAGGTTGAGATTAGGTGTTGGACTTGAAGATTTAAATGATCTTGGTTCCTGTCTACAATCCTCCTTATGAATCGGACATGCTGGCCAGTTTGCTGTAGCACTGCAAAAGATGTGAATGGGAAATGGTGAATGAATGTGCATATATCATATATTAATGATATCATATATCAGCAGAGCCATTTGGTCTGGTGAGGCAGCTCAATCAATGTGAAATTCCAAGCTGAAAGTTTTGCTGTCAGTCTTTGGCATGTATCATGTGTTTCATAGTAGTTAAGCAGCAGTGGGGAATATTTCTGTAGACTGCACACATTTATATTTCACAGATTCACCTATGGGGTGAAGGAGAACAGTCATCAGGGTAAAGATAAAATATAGTGAATGAGGGTTCGATGAGAACGACGACCTGTACTTTTTTCACCCTGGATTGTAGAAAGGTGGAGTTTGGGTGGAGGAGGGATGACAGAAGCGATGAGCACCCAGAGAGAGGTAAGCTGCGCTAATACATTCTTGCTTAATTGATCAAATTAGCAGGCATTTCTCAAACCTTCATTTGCAATTCAATTTTTGTCAGCCAGTGTTTCCAGGATTGGCCCACTTTTTATTATGTTACCCAAGTAGGTAACACTTTATAATAACTGCATGCTATGAATCATTATAGCATTAGTAAATAGTTAGTTCATCCTTTATAAAGCATTAATAGACATTAATAAGCAGTTTATAAAAAAGCTTTATTCTTGATTTATAAGCATATCTATGATGTGTTTAATTGTATGTTCATACTTTATTAATTATCAATTTATCGTTTCCAAATTAAGTATTACATTATTTACAAACCAGTTATTTAGGAGTTGTCAATGGTTCATTAGACCATTTAGAAAGTGTAAGTAAATTATTAATAAACTATTTAAATGTACATTTATACATATTATTATTTAGACGTAGTTACTCAGTATGTTACTCAGTATTCTTTATTAACATTAAACATACTGTAATTCATGATTAATTCAGGTAGTTATAAAACATTTAGTAGTTGTCAGTTAATTATTTTTGTGAGCTAAAGTGAGGAATATTTATGCCTAGTAAAGCTAATGAAAAATATAATCTCCAGCGTTCGTTTCAACCAATGACGCTTAGATTTCATAATATTTGCACGCATACTATTGCACTATATTCGCGTAGGACATAACCAACTGTGTTTATGTGACTACTCACTAAAGATGGACATTTTTGACATAAGTTTGTTTGTATTTGACTAAGGAAAAACAACTTAATTTGTAATGCGCGAGCTCTTTAGGCTTGTGTGTTTGTTGTTGGTATGAGCGCAAAGAAAACTCTCTCTTAGCTCCCATCCCATGTATAACGGAATGCTATAAAATCGCTTGCATGTTCAAATTGGCAAGGTTTTAAAAGACCTGGGCAGTGATTTTCGTCAGCTGTCCCGAAACGAAAGCATAAGTTTTGAATCGGAGCGTGCAGATTGCTTTATAGTGCATGTGCGATGTCTTTTGAAGTTACAAGCAATTTGCTCATTTTGAGAGCTAGAGAAGGGTGAATTGCTGAAATTACTTTGCACAAGAAAGTTTCCAAATGCCTGATTTGATAATCTTTGTTGATTCATTTAATAATAAACATTTGCGTTAATTTCCCGCTTTATAAACCTCAAACCTGCGAGAGTGAGTAAAATTATGCGCAATACCCGCGCCAAAATTCAGACCCTGTATGGTATCGATTTAATATCGGTACTTCGGTATTAGATTGTGGTACCGTACCAAAGCCAAAATTGTGGTATCGAGCCATCCCTAATTGGGAGATACGAGGGTCCGTGGCTCTACCATTAGAGAAAGTGTAACGCTAACCTGGATCACGTGTGCCTTGATAACCTTGTTGTAATGATGTTTATTAAAGGAACACTCCACTTTTTTTGAAAATAGGCTCATTTTACAAGTCCCCTAGAGTTAAATAGTTGAGCTTTACCGTTTTTGAATCCATTCAGCCGATCTTTG
This sequence comes from Gobio gobio, assembly GCF_949357685.1. Classification (NCBI taxonomy): domain Eukaryota; kingdom Metazoa; phylum Chordata; class Actinopteri; order Cypriniformes; family Gobionidae; genus Gobio; species Gobio gobio. The sequence continues at coordinate 7,316,417 of NC_137117.1, forward strand.
TATCTGGCGGTAGCACTTTTAGCATAGCTTAGCATACATCATTGATTCTGATCAGTCCATTAGCATCTCATTAAAAAAATGACCAAAGACACTTTCAATATTTTTCCTATTTAAAACTTGACTCTTCTACAGTTACATCGTGTGCTAAGACCAACTGAAAATGAAAAGTTGCGATTTTCTACACCTACAGTATATGGCTAGGAACTACTTTCTCATTCCTGCGTAATAGTCGTGGATCTTCGCGGCCGTACCACGGCTGCAGCGGGGTACTTTCGGGCGATGTAATATCATTGCGCCGCGGCAGCCATGGTACGGCCGCGAAGATCCGCGACTATTACGCAGGAATGAGAAAGTTGTCAGGGATTCTGAAACTTAGGACCCAGATGCAGGGTGAACAATGAAGACTTTATTAACACGACTCTAGACAGGGCACAACAAGGAAGTGACAAGGTGTGAGTTCAAACAGCAGGGCAGGGGACAGACACCACGGTGACAGGCAGGGAGGACGACCACTGAGACCAGTCCAGGGAGACCATGAGCTTGCGGATGGCTTTGGAAGCAACACCAGGCAGGGCGATGGTGGGAAAACCCGGACAGGAACGCCAGGAACCTGAGACTTGATGTCCTCTCCCAGAATCAGCTCCAGTCTTGACTGCCCGGGATAAAGCGACAGTGGCCAAGGGAGACTCAGGACACAGGGCAGGAACCAACACAAGACACACACACACACACACACACACACGACAAGACAACAAAAGATAAACAAGAGCGAAAAATAAAACCTAAGAATAGGGAAACTGCAACTAAGTATCAGAAATCTAAAAAGGAAAACAAAAGAGATATAATAAACTATAACAAACAAGAGGAGCTAGATAAATACTAGAAATTAAAGACTGGAACTAGAATCAAAGAAAAGTAAAAAACCAAACAGCAACTATGCAGGAAACTAGAGAAAGAAAAATAAGATCACTAAACTAGAGAGAAAACAAAACCAAAGCTAGAGAAAACCAAAAAGTAAGGCTAGGGGAAAACAAAGCTAATAACTATAACTATGGCAAGAGTAACAGCAATCACAAGGACAAGATAAGCCAGACAACGAATGCACACAAACGCAACGAACCAGCAAGGACATGAGGGAAAGTAGCACAATATAAAGGGACCAGAGCACATGAGGATCAGGTGAGCACAATTAGTGAAACAAGGACTAGACAATGACTAAACAAGGGGGCGTGGTAAAGGGAAACAAGGAGGCAGGACGAGAGGAACACACAAACAAAGACACAGCCATGTGCTCAAGCACAAGACAAACAAAGAAACTCTAAACAAGGACAAAACAGACAAGACTGTCAGGGCAGGATCCTGACAGTACCCTCCCCCCAACGGACGCCTCCTGGCGTCCACACTGGGCAAAGGAAAAAGAGGTGGTAACAATTGGGAGGGTGGGCAGGGAACAAAACTGGGAGTACCAGGGCAGACAGGAAACCCGGGGGGCAGAACTGGGGAGGAAAATAATCCAGGAGAGTAGTTAGGGACTGACCAGGGAGGTGCTGACTTCGGGAACCCATAAGGACCAGGTAAAAGGGAGGGTGGGATGGGAGGGGTAGGGACAAAACTACGGGTCCTCCTGGGAACATGGGTTTGCTCTAATGGGTGGGGTTTGAAAGTGACCTTGGTGTCAGAAACAGTCTTAGGGAAAAGTTCTTGATTGGGGACAGATTTAGGGAAGAACTCAGGGACCATGACTGCATTGGCACGGTGGATCCTTGGGGAACAGACTCAGGAAACAACTTAACATTCCTCAAGACTTCAGGGACAGACACGGGACTTGACTCGGGAGCGCCCTCCTGGGCTGCACTGGCGAGTTCGGGGACTGGCTCATGTGCGCCCTCCTGGGCAGCACTGGCGTGCTCGGGGACCGGCTCGTGAGCGCCCTCCTGGGCAGCACTGGCGTGCACGGGGACCGGCTCGTGAGCGCCCTCCTGGGCAGCACTGGCGTGCTCGTGGGCTGGAGCCCGCACTGGACTGTGCACTGGGATGACTGCAGGAGCGCACTCGACCGGCTCTGGGATGACTGCAGTGGGTTCTGGGATGACTGCAGTAGAGCGCTTGGCGGGTTCTGGGATGACTGCAGTAGAGCGCTTGGCGGGTTCTGGGATGACTGCAGTAGAGCGCTTGGCGGGTTCTGGGATGACTGCAGTAGAGCGCTTGGCATGCTCACTGGGCTCAGGAATGGCTGGAGCCGACACTGGACTGGGCTCAGGAACTGGAGCTGGAGGCGACACTGGACTGGGCTCAGGGGCTGGAGCTGGAGCCGACACTGGACTTGGCACAGGGGCTGGAGCTGGAGCCGACACTGGACTTGACACAGGGGCTGGAGCTGGAGCCGACACTGGACTTGGCACAGGGGCTGGAGCTGGAGCCGACACTGGACTTGGCACAGGGGCTGGAGCTGGAGCCGACACTGGACTTGGCACAGGGGCTGGAGCTGGAGCCGACACTGGACTTGGCACAGGGGCTGGAGCTGGAGCCGACACTGGACTTGGCACAGGGGCTGGAGCTGGAGCCGACACTGGACTTGGCACAGGGGCTGGAGCTGGAGCCGACACTGGACTTGGCACAGGGGCTGGAGCTGGAGCCGACACTGGACTTGGCACAGGGGCTGGAGCTGGAGCCGACACTGGACTTGGCACAGGGGCTGGAGCTGGAGCCGACACTGGACTTGGCACAGGGGCTGGAGCTGGAGCCGACACTGGACTTGGCACAGGGGCTGGAGCTGGAGCCGACACTGGACTTGGCACAGGGGCTGGAGCTGGAGCCGACACTGGACTTGGCACAGGGGCTGGAGCTGGAGCCGACACTGGACTTGGCACAGGGGCTGGAGCTGGAGCCGACACTGGACTTGGCACAGGGGCTGGAGCTGGAGCCGACACTGGACTGGGCACAGGGGCTGGAGCTGACAGATTCAGGCCCTCCTGGACCAACAGGTTAGGGGCCTCTAGAAGGGCATCTGACTTGCCAACATTAGCCTTCCTTTTCCTCCGCTTCTGAGGGCATGACAATCTGTACTCGACGGACTCTGGACTGGCAGGAGCTGACTCGACTGACTCTGGACTGGCAGGAGCTGACTCGACTGGCTCTGGACTGGCAGGAGCTGACTCGACTGGCTCTGGACTGGCAGGAGCTGACTCGACTGGCTCTGGACTGGCAGGAGCTGACTCGACTGGCTCTGGACTGGCAGGAGCTGACTCGACTGGCTCTGGACTGGCAGGAGCTGACTCGACTGGCTCTGGACTGGCAGGAGCTGACTCGACTGGCTCTGGACTGGCAGGAGCTGACTCGACTGGCTCTGGACTGGCAGGAGCTGACTCCGGAATGACCGTAGCAAACTTGATGGGCTCAGGATGTACCACAGCACACTCTACGGGCTCTGAACTGGCAGGAACGGCTGGAACTGTCTTGGTGGAAACAGAGACTGATGCAGCTGTCCGAGCCGCCCTTCTCCTTCTCAACCTTCGTTTCTCAGTAGGATTAAACAGAGGTTCAATGGCTTGACTCGATGAAGGAGGAAGAGTGAGGTCATCACTACAGACAGGCTCTGATGGTGTCAGGATCTGCCAATCCCCGCGATGATGCAGGTAATTGGAGAAGTTCCAGAAGTCCAGGACCCGAAGTTGTTCCATTTCCCACTGTGGTAGAGGGTCATCCAGACAGATGTTAAAAGCATCCTTGAGGGCTGCATCATCGTACTCAAGGCCCTTAGCCATAGTCCAGAAGAACTGGGCAAAGGACCGCACCTCCCGGCCCTGTTGGCGAAGAGATGCCACTCCCCGCTGGAGCGCCACCCTCTCCTGAGCAGTTGCTGGAGGAACAATACGGAAGCTCATCCTGCTGGGTCCAAACTGGCTGGTTCGTTCTGTCAGGGATTCTGAAACTTAGGACCCAGATGCAGGGTGAACAATGAAGACTTTATTAACACGACTCTAGACAGGGCACAACAAGGAAGTGACAAGGTGTGAGTTCAAACAGCAGGGCAGGGGACAGACACCACGGTGACAGGCAGGGAGGACGACCACTGAGACCAGTCCAGGGAGACCATGAGCTTGCGGATGGCTTTGGAAGCAACACCAGGCAGGGCGATGGTGGGAAAACCCGGACAGGAACGCCAGGAACCTGAGACTTGATGTCCTCTCCCAGAATCAGCTCCAGTCTTGACTGCCCGGGATAAAGCGACAGTGGCCAAGGGAGACTCAGGACACAGGGCAGGAACCAACACAAGACACACACACACACACACGACAAGACAACAAAAGATAAACAAGAGCGAAAAATAAAACCTAAGAATAGGGAAACTGCAACTAAGTATCAGAAATCTAAAAAGGAAAACAAAAGAGATATAATAAACTATAACAAACAAGAGGAGCTAGATAAATACTAGAAATGAAAGACTGGAACTAGAATCAAAGAAAAGTAAAAAACCAAACAGCAACTATGCAGGAAACTAGAGAAAGAAAAATAAGATCACTAAACTAGAGAGAAAACAAAACCAAAGCTAGAGAAAACCAAAAAGTAAGGCTAGGGGAAAACAAAGCTAATAACTATAACTTAGGGATGGCAGACGCGAAACAGACGTTTCGGGGCTTTGCCGAGATCCCGAAGCGCAGATGTTTCGAAACACTGCTCCGAACTGTGATTCGAAACACCCATGTCACGTGACTATGGCTAAATGAAGCTTCAAAGTGTTTCATCAGGTGGCGCCTGTCGAAACTGCGTTGATTAAAGGGGGCGGGAACAAATCACACAGTCACACATCTGTATGAAACTAATTCCCCACAGTTTAAAAATGAAGTTAATCCATGTTCACCTCGTGGGTTTTTGTGAGAGGAGAGTGATTTTGTGATAGCAGTGATTTTGTGATAGCAGTGAGATTTATAGTGCGCTTTGGTTAGTTATATTTAGGCTAGATTTAAATTAGATATATTGACTGATAGGTATAGACAGTGACATATAGTTAGGATAGATATAGTGACACATTCATAGAAGCTAAGTTAGATAGTGACAGATAGATAGCACAGCATAAGTTAGATATATAGAATTATATAGATATAGATTCATAGGTGATATATAGATAGATATATTAATAGAATATATCAAAATGGAGGCTCCACGCAAGAGATGCCGTACATCTGTGGTGTGGGAGCATTTCCATTTGGAAACACCAAATAAAGTGAGATGTGTGTATTGTGATAGGCAGCTAGCCTTCTGCAACAATACATCATCCATGATGCGCCATTTGAGGAGCACTCATCCTGCCATTTTGGAGGGTGCAGAGGATGGTAACATTCCCACTGTACCTAGGCCTGCTACTGACACTGCTGGGCCATCTAAGCAAGGTATGCATTGTTTGAAATATAATTCAGATAAAATCACAAAGGGTTGGGACACTGTTTTAGAAAGTCTGTAGTTTTAAAGGTAAACCACCCCAAAAAAGTAATGTCCCAATCACAACTCCCAATTGTCTTAATCGTGCTTCACTGTGAATATTTCAATATAACTCTTAACAAACTTGTTTGTTTAGAAAGGTTTCCAAATAATGAACCAGTACTTTTAATAGCAGTGCACTATCTCTATATTTTTTTTCACTGTATCTTTGTGAAAGATGGTTTCATGTTTTATCTTTTTATTTTAAAAGGTAGACAGAGGGAATTGGATGAGGCTCTTGTCAACATGGTGGTGAAGGATCTGCAGCCCTTCACCGTCGTGGAGGATGAGGGTTTCATGGCCTTTGTGAACAAGCTTGATCCAAGCTATGTTCTCCCATCCCGGAGGGCGCTTAAAACTATGGTGACCGAAAGGTACAACAAAACCAAGGAGAAGACAATGGAGGACCTAAAAAAGGCAGAATTTGTTAGCCTTACGGCTGACATGTGGTCCTCCCTTAATATGGATGGATACCTTGGTGTAACTTGCCACTACATAACACCAGAAGCAAAGCTGGCAACTGTTGTACTGGGTGTAAGGAGGTTTTACCAAACCCACACAGCCCAGCATCTCATGGAGGCTAAATCCTTGTTAATGGCTGAGTGGGGAATACAATCCAAAGTTGTATGTATGGTGACTGACAATGCATCCAACATGGTCCTAAGTGCCCAGCTGCTCAAACTTCGCCATGTGCCATGTTTTGCCCATACATTGAATTTGATTGTGAAGAAGGCACTAGATCAAACGGCAGTCATCAGTGACATACGGCAGAAAGCCAGAAAGATTGTGGGGTTGTTTAGATCCAGCTGCAAAGCAAAGGACAAGCTTGTGGAGATGCAGGGTTTGATGGCCAGACCAACTCTGAAACTGATCCAGGAGGTTGAGACAAGATGGAACAGCACATACGACATGATGCAACGCTTGTATGATCAACGAGAGCCAGTGGGTGCTGCCCTTTCAAATTTAAAAAGTGATATTGCTCCGCTGACAAGTTTGGAGTATGAAATTATTGAAGATTCATTGTCAATACTGAAACCATTTAAACTAGCAACAACAGAGTTGTCAGAGGAAAAGAGAGTGTCAGCTTCAAAACTTATACCTCTGTACAGGATGTTGCAGCACAAGCTTAGACAGAAAAAAGGACATGTACCACAAGAATCAACTGTACAATTAGGTAGGCCACAATGACCATTCTACCCATTATTTGGCTATACATGTCATATTGTTGTGATTAATATATATTCATATGGTTTTCTCCTGTTTTGCACAGGCTCACACCTGCAAGACGGTCTGCACTCCAGATGTGGGGAGTATGAGACCTTCAGAGCCTTGGGGCTTGCTACACTGCTGGACCCAAGGTTCAAAAATGTGGCTTTTGGGAATTCCACCAACGCCCAGGAAGCTGAAAAAAACCTCACACTGGAGTGCGCTTCACTGATGCGTTCAAACACAGCAACTCCTGGTGAGCAGTCTCAGTCTTCATCTAACTTTATGGAGATGGGTAATCTGAATAATTATGAACCATTATACTTCATATATGCAGTCAGTTTATGCTTTGTAAGTAATTGTTGTTTTAATTGTCATTCAGAGCCACAAATGTCAACATCAGGCCCATCATCATCATCATCATCATCAACAACAACAACACCAGCAGAAACCCAGGACAGTTTATGGGAACTGTTTGATAGTCGTATCCGTGAAACCCAGACGACACACAGTACTACAGCTGATGCAACCGTAGAAGTGAAGAAGTACCTGAAAGATGCGTTTTTGCCCAGAACGCATGATCCATTAATTTATTGGAAAGAGAGAGCAGTAATTTTCCCTCATTTGTGTGTACTTGCAAAAAAATATTTGTGCATGCCAGCAACAAGTGTCCCTTGTGAGAGGATTTTTTCAAAGGCTGGAGAAATTATATGTAAAAAAAGAAGTCGGCTGAGTCCTTCAACAGCAGAGCAATTAATATTTTTGAATAAAAATGTTTTGTGACAAATGTGACACATTGTGGCTTTATTTATTTTATTAATGTTCATTTTGTATAACAAACAAAATATATATACTTCTTTACAATGACGAGGCTACAGGTTACAAAACCAAGATCATGTAGTTGTCAGACAGATGTTAAAAACAATTTTTTTACATGGATCATTGTCAAGGTATTTCAGATCAATACATGCAAATAACCACTAGATGGCGCCGTAGAGACGGGTGTCAGATTGATTCGAAGCTTCGAAACAATATGGCACATTTGCTTCAACTGCTTCAGTGCTTCACGAAGCCTCGGTCTGCCCATCACTACTATAACTATGGCAAGAGTAACAGCAATCACAAGGACAAGATAAGCCAGACAACGAATGCACACAAACGCAACGAACCAGCAAGGACATGAGGGAAAGTAGCACAATATAAAGGGACCAGAGCACATGAGGATCAGGTGAGCACAATTAGTGAAACAAGGACTAGACAATGACTAAACAAGGGGGCGTGGTAAAGGGAAACAAGGAGGCAGGACGAGAGGAACACACAAACAAAGACACAGCCATGTGCTCAAGCACAAGACAAACAAAGAAACTCTAAACAAGGACAAAACAGACAAGACTGTCAGGGCAGGATCCTGACAAAAGTAGTTCCTAGCCATATAGGGCTAGAAAATCGCAACTTTTCATTTTCAGTTGGTTTTAGCACACGATGTAACTGTAGAAGAGTCAAGTTTTAAATAGGAAAAATATTGAAAGTGTCTTTGGTCATTTTTTGAATGAGATGCTAATGGACTGATCAGAATCAATGATGTATGCTAAGCTATGCTAAAAGTGCTACCGCCAGATACAAAGATCGGCTGAATGGAACTCAACTATTTAACCCTAGGGGACTTGTAAAATGAGCCTATTTTCAAGAAAAGTGGAGTGTTCCTTTAAAGCAGAGTGAAGGTGAAACAGCGGGAACCAGGCGATGGGAAGTGGATGGTGACTTGCTGGATGCTGGTGAAGACTCAGGTTTATTATTCCTTGCAGGTGACGATGGATACAAAGAGGGGAGATCGGGAGATGAGATGAGACGAAATCACTGGTAGGTACAGCGGTAAGGAGTCTGATGTGGAACAGTGTATTCTGCGACGAGACCAGACCAGGAGTGAATGGTGAATATAAAGGGTGCGTCACTGATGAGGTGCAGCGAGTCAGTACTCTGGTGATTGTGAACGAGTGGGTGCAGGTGGTGAGCAGAGAGGATTGTGGGAAGTGTAGTGCAGATGCGGTGAGTGAGCTGGTGACTGTAACAACAGCCTTGACGTCATTGAATTTCTTTCAGAGTTGTGTGACAGTCGATCACTGTTGGCGGACAACATAGAAATGAGAAGTGCCGTAACTGAATCTTACCTGTCGAGCAATTGTCCGTGACTCTTATAATCTTATAATACAGCTTTTTTTTTTTTGGGGGGGGGGGGGGGGGGGGTAAACTCGAAAAATAGAGCAAACATATTGAAGATTAGCAGATGACCTATTGATTCATCAAATGATAAGCTATTTCCTCACAAAAGCGGTTTATTCAGCGTAGTGAAGCCTGTCCTCCATTGACATCCATGAAAAAACGACCTCTTGTCTCCTTCCCTGAGCGCCGCAGCGTTAGCAGGAATTATGCTTTTTTTTGGCTAAGGTTGCAGGCTTGCCTTCAAGTGGATTTGACAACAGTTACAGTTACTGAAACTGCTCCTGAGGAATAAAATTAGCATCATACCTGCATGCAAATCCTTCCCAGCTAACACATGAAGTACAAGTATGTAATTTATTGGTACTTTTGGTAATTTCATGACTTACTGATTGACAGCGTAACTATGACATTGCGTGTTTTCTATTTCTTTTGTGGTCTATTTATAATGAAGCAATATACAGCAAGTGGCGGCGTATTAACATGTGTGCTATGAGCACAGTATAGCATCTGAAAGGATAGGAACGTTTTTAGTTCCTAACAAGTTATAAAAATTACGTCACCTGACCATCGATACTGAATCAGAACAATGTTTTTTTCTTAAGGAACTCTTGAACTGCGTCTGACAGAAGAGTCAACAGCTTTCACACGTCTTTCAAAATAAAACCAAAACCAGAAAACCAAAATTACGCTTGTTGCTGTTCTTGCTACACACTCAAAACAGGCTTGCGACCCACCAGTGGAGAAACACTGGTCCAACACATTTAATTGACTGTATAAAACAATTTATGCTGATGGCATCCAAAGCATATTTTGGTTCCTGTTTACAATCCACCATATAATGTGGACATACTGTGCAGGCGTGCTGGTAAAATTGTATGAATGACTGTACATATCCCATTTATTAATGACATTATTCATCAGGAGATTCTGGTGCGCTTTATTAATCAGTATGAAATTACTCACACGTCTCATTTTATCAACTGGTGTTTCCAGGGTTTGTCACATTTCGGGTATGGGATGCAGAAGTAAATTAAGGCAGGACAAATGACACAGCTGGCATATAGCCATCAACTGGATGAGGCGGCTCGAATTGCTCAGAAACACACTGAAAAAGAACAGAAGAAGCAGGCCAAGGGTTACAATCGGAAGGTCAAGGGCACAAGTTTGAACATCGGAGACAGAGTGCTCCTTGCAAACAAGAGTGAAAGAGGAAAGAGGAAGCTTGCCGATAAGTGATTTATGCCGGTTACAATAGACACTGACCACTGCAGACCGGGAACACCCCACATGAGCTGCAGTTTTGGAGATGCTCTGACCCAGTTTTCTAGCCATCACAATTTGGCCCTTGTCAAACTCGCTCAAATCCTTACGCTTGCCTATTTTTCCTTCTTCTAACATATCAACTTTGAGGACAAAATGTTCACTTGCTGCCTAATATATCCCGCCCACTGACAGGTGCCGTGATGAAGAGATCATCAGTGTTATTCACTTTCATAATGTCATGCCTGATGGGTGTATATACAGTATATACATGCAAATATTTCTTAAATACTGTACATGTATGTGTGTGTGTATTTAAATATACATAATAATTATACACAGTACACACACATATATTATGTAAACACAAACTTTTATTTTGGATGTGATTAATCACGATTAAAGGGTTAGTTCACCCAAAAATGAAAATTCTGTCATGATTGACTTACCCTCATGTCGTTCGACACCCGTAAGACCTCCGTTCATCTTCAGAACACAAATGAAGATATTTTAGTTGAAATCTGAAGCTTCGAAGCGTTATGAATCAGTGAGTCGAATCATGAATCGGATCGCGTGTCAAACCGTCAAACAGCTAAAATTTGGCGATTCAAACTGCACTGAAAAAATAAAAACCTTGGATCAACTTAAAAAAATTTAAGTAATCAATCACACAAAATATTTGACATTGACTCAAAGTAAATAATTTAAATTAGTTTAACCTGAAAAGTTTAAATCCATGCAACCACTTTGTAAAGGTTGATCAAACTAATTATTTTAGGTTGGAACAAAACACTTTTTTTTTTTTTTATTGTCACCATTGTTGAGATTCATACACTGATTCTTGATGTCCGTGTAAAGCTTCAATGAAAACCTTTTTTGCACAATTTTTATTTTTTAATCTGCATGTTTTTTGATTACCCCAACTGTCCTGGATGTCGTACTGTAGAATCACATGGCTATAATTATAAATACTATAAAATTAATAACACATTACCTCTATAATCAGAGCATTGGACTCTGAATGGGATCAGTGATTCTTGTCACTACAAATAACAAACATCATCTGAACACATTTTCTCTTTCCATAACAAAAATGTTTTATAAACACACAGAAAAAGCAGTCAGAGAAAAACTAATGTTAATGATTTAAGGGTCAAGAGCCCAACTAAAACAAACACTCATCTCCATCACGGTGACTATTATTTTCATTAAAACAGATATGACAGAAATTCAGTTTAATGTCCCGCTGCCAATTTATATTGTATCCATGTAAAAAAAAATATTTCAACCATAAATATAAACTAAAACGTTTACTTTAAATGAAAAAACTAATAATTTTAAGCTATTTCAACGAGAAAATACACATTAAACGAACAACAGCAAAGTTAGACTTTTTTCAGTGCAGTTCAACTGTGACAGACGGTTTTTTTTTTTATTCTTCATGTCAGGTCAGAGAGCGGGATCTCCAACTCAAACAATGCGCATGTGCAAATCATGCTTAATCTAATAAAAATGCTCTGATCAAATTAATAAATTCAGTTTAATGTCCCGCTGCCGATTTATATTGCATCAATGTAAAAAAATGGATTCAACCATAAATATAAACCAAAACGTTTACTTTACATGAAAAAACTAATAATTTTAAGCTATTTCAATTAGAAAAAACACATTAAACGAACAACAGCAATGTTAGACTTTTTTCAGTGTGCTGAATCGACTCACTGATTCATAACGCTTCGAAGCTTCATGAGGCCGTGTTTTGAAATCGTCATCACTATATAAGTCGTTATTTAGGGTTTTTTTGCGCACAAAAACTATTCTCGCCGATTCATAAAGTTATTGTAGAACAACTGTAGTGAGATGGACTTTGTAACGACGTCTTTAGTACCTTTTAAGGGTCTTGAGAGTGAACCGTGCATTGTGCCAATGGAGGCCTTTCAGAGCATCAGATTTACACTAAAATATCTTCATTTGTGTTCTGAAGATGAACGGAGGTCTGACGGGTGTCGAACGACATGAGGGTGAGTAATTAATGACAGAATTTTCATTTTTGGGTGAACTAACCCTTTAATCGTTTGACAGCACTAGATGAATTTCATTCTTGTCAACATTATTTCTCACACAGCATTGAAATAAGACTAAGTATTCATTAATTTACCAAACTATAATTTTTTATCGAAATGAAAAAACACTTCTTTTTGACATTGTTAGCGATAATTAGGAGGATGTCACTAAAGCTACTTCAAGAAAGGTTGTGTAGGGACACTGTAAACTCCATCCCAGCAAAGTTAACTTATTCATTTTATTATAATTAATAATAATACCAGGGTAAAATACAGTATTGTGTCAAACTCTAAAATGTGAACTTCCTGTTGCTGTTGGACCCTTTTCACCGAGTTGTGTTACTCAATAATAGGTACTTATTCTATCCAATACTTTTGTTTCCATGTATTGTACATTCAGAGACATTTCAGAGATTCACATATCGCAAGATACAAGTTAGATTTAAACAGCACAGCGTCACGGCAGGCTCTGTGAATGTCTGCCGTACTCCACTGGAGTGTAAGATGAACTAATTTAGATAATAAGCACCTTTCTAGCTGAACAAGAGAGTGAGATAGATGGAGGGAGAGAGAACGAGTGCATGGAGGTTAATGACAGTCTATTCACCACCTCCTCTCTCCTTCCTAAGTGCCAATCTCAGTCTTATTGTTCTCAATCTCTCTTTAACGTATAGACTAATGCGAAACATGGTGCTCTATTCAGCATCAGACAAATGCAGCCAGTTCATTTCCAAACTCTTCGTTCAGCCTCAGTTGATTCATATCTTGGAGTCTGAGAGTTTGTACTGCACCCCTACAGGAGATGCTGAATTGGTTGCCAAGAGGAAGATGGTATTCCATGGATTGTTTTGAATTTTTCCTCGACATCCTCTGCCGTTTTACCTTCGAAAGACCTTCAGAGTTTCGTTCACAGAGTGTCACTGAGGCCTTACTTGCCAAACTACATACAGTAATAGAAGATGGCGTGGCGGGTAGTGGCCTACTGTTTAAAGCAGGAGTTTGGTCATGTAAATATCAGAGGTGTGATCATAGCTGGAGTATCTCCTGCCAGACTGACTGGAGTCCGTCATAACCACCGTGAACTTCAGGGGATTTTCCCGCAGTTAGTGCACGGCTAGTCACTTTGGCTGGAATAATGGGATCTAGGTAGAAGAATATCGATAAATACTGAAGTGTTTCATATAAAACTTAATGAAATGCTTCAATTAATCATAATAAGTACTGAAAGACATTTTATAAAAGGTAAAATGTTCATTATTAGAAGATAATCACTGTAAAATCCACCAGTGATTCTAACTAACACTTTACTTAATGTCTTAACTGAATTGTAAAAATCTAGTCATCTGTACTATTCACATACTATGCATTTTATACTCAGAAAACCCACATTAAGATTAATTGATTGGTTTGAGTGACATTTTGTCAAGGAAAGAGTTTTTTGGGACGGGGCAATTCTTAATGGACTTGTGACACATGTCCTCCACAGTTATCTTTCTCTAGTTGCATTCACTCAGTTCCCAAAATCATCTTGAATGTTGAATTGTATACAACTGAAAAATGAGAGAGAACATCCCATAAGCTGACTTCAGGAACTGTTGTTGATTTTCCTAAAATGTTTTTGTTTGAACTCACCATTATGGTGATCAGTGTTCCCTTTTGGTTGGGCTCTTGAAACTTCATTTATATTATTGTAATTCTCCTCCTATTGATACAGTGACACAACAATAAATCAGGAAGAGAAGGAAGAGTGTATATATACAGGTGTGTATATATATATATATATATATTAGGGATGCCACAATTCTCAATATAATATTGAACCGTTCGGTATGGCCTTCACGGTTCAATACGCGCCTGTGAATTGCGTTTTTTCGGTTTTGCATTTAATCAAGTATTTTTCTACAAATTCTATCATTTGCCTCCATCCCAATATACTGAACAACGCGACATACATTCACTTCACACGTTAGTGGTAGAGTTGTACTCACGGAACACTATAGATATTCACAATCACGAAAGTTCATTATTTGTATGCGTTTTAAAGCCTTGCCGGCGTGTGCGCGGGTTTAACATGCGCTTCTCAGAGCGCGCGCACTAAACGCTTGTCAAACAAGTGATTACTGGACTAAGTAGTCGTCTTACTGCGCTAATACTGTCAAATACACACAAGGTTTACATAAACACAGTCGGTTATGTCTAAAGGGAAAGTAAAATCGGCGTGTCTGTATAATATAGATGCACGCAGGTCTTGAAAGCAAATTGACAGCAGGCTATAGTGAACACGCGATCACCTCTAAAATTATGTCATTATTTACTCACTCTAATATTGTTCCAAACCTGTATTCATTTCTCATTTTTGAGTGAACTATCCATTTAATGTTAATACAACAACAAAAGACAAAGAGAAAATCACTCACTGCTCTTGACTGAAAAACTAATACAGTAGCTTTAATAAGAATCAGTGTATATTTTATAGTGAAGTCTATGTAGTGTTTTATTTTTACATTTATTCATTCAATTTCATACTTAAATGCTGCTGTACTGCTCTGAGCTGCCAGTGTAAATCTTATATATATATATATATATATGTGTGTGTGTGTGTGTGTGTGTGTGTGTGTGTGTGTGTGTGTGTGTGTGTGTGTGTGTGTGTGTGTGTGTGTGTGTGTGTGTGTGTGTGTGTGTGTGTGTGTGTAAGGGATAATCCATAGCTAAAGGATTTTAATGCATGACGTGTAGGCAAATAACCGCCCGACGGGAAGCAGAGGGTGGTTACCGCCGCAAAGTGCTTTAAAATCCTTTAATGCACAGCTAGCCATGGGTTGTCTCGTTTATACCATGGTCATTTGCCAACGTTGACAACTTAAAGCTGTTATTGATGTTTGCCGTGCAATATTTGACCGGAAGGGTAAAGTTGACGGTTATTTTTGTCAGTTACGGCTCGCGAGATCTAGCATTCTGCCCGCTTTGAATCACACACAGAGATAAAGTTGTGTGTAATGAATTATAGTATTTATTTGAATTAATTATCAAGAGAGAGAGAGAGAGAGAGAGAGAGAGCATTAAATTATTGTATTGCACACCTTCCAGCCAATCAGAATCGAGTATTCAGACAGACCATGGCACACACACATAAGTGAACTCTACTAAGCATTTGTCAGCACAACATACTATTCCTGTTTAACTTTACTTGTTTTTTTAAGGCAATTGGATTGCATGTTTTTTACGTAAGTCTAACTAATTCAATTTTACAGTGTATCGATTCACCTTCAGGTCATTCCAGCCATGTATTGTTTTATGTCTTCAGAGGAGTCCACAAGTCAGAGTGCACTGCTAAAAATCCTTCTATTTTGCACTTTTCTCATTTGATGCTAAAATTTTAATGAAGGGTTGAAATTGAAAACGTAACAGGTTGTTCCCTTTGGCTTGAATGACAGCAGCACAAAATCTAATGATCATGTTCTCCAGCATGATTTGAGAATGATCAGTCTTTTACTTCAGTGGAAACAAGAAAATCAGACCATCTGTACACAAAAGTTGCTGCCTTAATTTTTGAAGTACAGTCAACTTTGATTTTTAAGTCATTTCAACTTAAATTCGTTAAAACTTCAACTTTAATTCACAAAACATTAAAACATGAGTTGAATCTTAGATAACTTATAAAAAAACTTAACTTATGGTGAGTTAAAGCAATGTATAAACATATGTTGTCATAAGTTATTGATCATATCATTTTTTACAGTGTACGGAGACACATGCTCTTATTCGCTGATGTTTACTTATTTTTTTTACACTACTGTTCAAAAGTTTGAGGTCATGCAGTCCAAATTGTTTATGTTTTTGAGTATCTTCTTATTATTATTATTATGATAATGTTAAGAATAAAATAATCAGGATTATTTGATGAATTAAAAGCTCAAAAGAATAGCATTCATTAAAATAGAAATCTTGTGTAACAGTATAAACATTTTTACGGCCACTTTTGATCAGTTTAGTGTATCCTTGCTGAATAAAAGTATCAATTTCTGGTAGCATTTTAATTTTACAGCCCTGTTCCGTACATACATGCTTACTTCTTATTGTAGTATTTATAATAACTGGGTAATAACTAGGTACTAACCCTAATATGACCCTAATACCCTAGTACTAATATGTACACTGAAAAAAAAGTACAAAGTAAGATTTACTTAATTTACTTAATCAATGCATGCGTATGTTTTAAGTAAATTTTACATATGGAATTAAGTAAACTCTACTTAACTAAATTATGAACAATGAAAATAAGTAATTTTAACTTGACCAGTAAAAGGTTGAGTAATTTCTACTCAGATGAAGTTTCCTTTCCAATACATTTTACTCAAAAAAATATAACATTGAATTAAACCACACTTTTAAAGTCTATGTGTTACTGTACTATCTAAATAAAGAACACAATATATTGTGTAGACACCACATGTTCTAAAGTGGCACCTGAACACAGAGACTTCAGTACTTGGTACACAATACACAGTGACGGTAACAGTAGATGGATCATTTTTGAGTATGAATGTGTCATTTTGAGTAGAAAATGAACTCCAGATGTCACAAAATGACAAGTTACTAAACCTAACAAAAAAGGCAATGATAAAATCTACCTCCTTAATTATTCAAATCCCAGTGCATGATGGGAAGGCCAGTATCATAAAAGTTTAGTTGTTTTACTTAACCCTTAATCGCCCCTCAAGTAGGGTTTACGTTTGAGTCCCTTTGGGTCAGATAGACCCCAAACGTTTACAGAGCGATTACATAAGGAAATATCATTTTTTTAAATGGAAAACTACATATCATTTTTTTAATTTACTTCTCAACTATACATTTCTGCTGTGTTTTTGTGGGTATTTGGTAGTTTTGTACCTATTTACAGCACAAATACTTAACTATGTCATAAATTGGCTCATTAAAAATTATTTTTTTATGAAAAAATCATTTGAATGATGATCTTCAATAAATATAAATAGTTTTTGCACATTGCTCTATGTGTTAGGGATAGAATACCGCCATCTGTAGGTTTGTGGAAAAACTTTAGGAATTATAGTTAAAGAGAAAGAGAGCAATGACCACATTATCCACTAGAGGTCCATAGGGAAGTTATGCAAAAGTTAAGCTGCCTTTCATCTTGCTTTTATTTGCCCTTTTCCCTCTCTTTCTCATGATTGTTCCATGTTGCATTTGTGCTCTAGTATTTGTCCTTCATTTATGCATGGAATTTTTTCAGATTTATGCCAGTTTTGTTGATTTTATTTGCCAGTTTCTATAAAAATGCTCTCTGTTGCAGTCACACACGTGTGTGTGTGTGTGTGTGTGTGTGTGTGTGTGTGTGTGTGTGTGTGTGTGTGTGTGTGTGTGTGTGTGTGTGTGTGTGTGTGTGTGTGTGTGTGTGTGTGTGTGTGTGTGTGTGTGTGTGTGTGTGTGTGTGTGTGTGTGTGTGTGTGTGTGTGTGTGTGTGTGTGTGTGTGTGTGTGTGTGTACGTGTGTGTGTATGAGATAGAAAGTTTGTTCTACTTTGTGTTTATGCTCTAGGACCAGACCTTGAAATAAGTGTGGAGATTTATTTAATGATTCAGATTTATACTGGATTTAGTTAATTTTTTTTGACAAAAAATTTGATTTTTTTTTTTTTTTACACTTTCCCATTCATTTTCAATGTGGGGTCAATCTGACCCAGAGGGACTTAAACAGTATTTTTTTTTTTTACACACCTTTAGAACAACCAAATCAAGCCCAGATTTTTTTGTGCATGTCTAGATAGATTTTTTAGGAAAAGTCACAGAGTCTCATGGCCCTGAGATGAAGGGAACACTTTTTAAAAATGGAGGAAAAGTCCAGTGGGGTCAGCTGGACCACAAGGGACGATTAAGGGTTAATTTTACAATGCTGATATTTACACTTTAAATACTACAAGCTTGAATCGAGTACTAATATAGAATATTTACTTATTTTTTTAAATGATTGCCTGAACTAACTTTTTCATAGAAATTACATTTGTTTTTTCTGTAGTATTTTTGTACCTTTAAGGTACCAATATGCATCCTTTAGGTGCAAAAGTGAAAAAAGGTACAGCCCCATTGACAGCTTTTGTACCTTTTTTCTGACTGTAACCTTAACCCATGTAACCAGACAGCACATAGCCTCTGCCCAGATCTGGTACGCGTGAAATCCACATTTACCAGCTGTGGCCCGGATCTGTGTAGTTACCTTGTATTGTCCACTACTGTCTTAGGCAAGTACACTGTAAGTACATGTAAGTGTACGTAGAGTAAAATGCAAGTGAAACCTGATTTCACCCCAAACTTTTCCATATGTTCTCAGACTGGACCCCACTAGAGTATGTAAAGCACAATTTCCAGTTTATTTTTATAACACAAAGATTAAAAGTAACCTGACAAGCTTCAAAACGGCACACTAAAAGTAGTCCACAAAACATATGCATCCCAGTTTTCGGAAGTCATGTGAAAATGTATCTTATTTTGTTCAATTCAGAGCCTTCAAATCAAAAGCACTATAGCATTCGATTTAAAGCAGACGCATAACAATGACATTCGACTACATCTGGCACGACACATTTTGATTTGCCATCGCTGAAGTGCAAATATGACAGAAGGTTGAGCGAATGATGACAAAGCTCAGCGTTTGATGCTTAACATGCGAAACGTTAAATCATCCCTACTTTCCTGAAACTACATGATTCAGAATAAAGAATAATGTGTGTATAATTATACAGATTATACACTTTGACTAGATGAGAAACGGTTTACATACAGTTAGCATGGATTGATTCTTCTGAGAGAGAGAGAGAAAGAGAGAGAGAGAGAGAGAGAGAGAGAGAGAGAGAGAGAGAGAGAGAGAGAGAGAGAGAGAGAGAGAGAGAGAGAGAGAGAGAGAGAGAGAGAGAGAGAGAGAGGGCATTAATTAGGACACAAGGCAAGCGAGAGTGTGCTCACAGGATTACTAACACACAACTAAACATATGACAGGGTTAAAAAAAAGTCAGGACACACAAACAACTGAGTATGCAGCGCCCTCTATTGACCACCAGGAGCAGGTCAGCATTACTGCAACCTTATTTTCTTCTGCCTGTAATTGCATTAAAGAAAAGATCAGATAGTAGATTAAAGTAGTAGAGAAGTATTAACCTCAGATTGTGATAGTCATCAGGTTTTAGCTGAGCAACAATGTTTTGCTAAATGCAAATAACAACAGAAAGCTAGTCGTGTAATTGTGCAATAATAAGTAAGAAAGTAAGTAATAAGTAAGTGCTGGGCAATCGATTAATCACGATTAATCGCATCCAAAAGTTTGAGTTTGCATAATATATGTGTGTGTACTCTGTATAATTATTATGTATATATGCATACACACTCATTCATGTATATATTTAAGTACATATATTTATATAATTTATCTTATGACCTGGACCACAAAACCAGTCATAAGGGTAAATTTTTTAAAACTGAGATTTGCATACATCATCTGAAGCTGAATAAATAAGCTTTCCATTGATGTGTGGTTTGTTGGGATATGACAAGATTTGAAAATCTGGAATCTGAGGGTGTTAAAAATCAAAATATTGTGAAAATTGCCTTTAATGTTGTCCAATTGTGGTCCTTAGCAATGCATATTACTACTAATAATACATTTTTAATATATTTATGGTAGGGTATTTTCTAAATATCTTCATGGAACATGATCTTAATGATTTTTGGCATCAAAGAAAAATTGATAATGTTGACCCATACAATGAATTGTTGGCTATTGCCACAAATATACCCGTGAGACGCAGGACTGGTTTTGTGCTCCAGGGTCACATATTATAAATATAAATATTTTATATATATAAATATAACATATTTTTCTTAAATATATACACGAAGGAGTGTATATTTATATATAATTACACATATATCATGTAAACACAAACTTTTATTTTGGATGCGATTAATAGTGATTAATCGATTGCCCAGCACTAAAATAAAGATATACTTAAGTATTCTTGATTGTGCTAAAGTGGAACTATATCAAATATACTTTAGGTACACTTTAAATATCTTGCATTTATTATGCAGAGATCATACTATCCCTACTAATAGGGATATTAAAACACATTTTGGCTTAATATTAAGAAATGTGCATTGTGCAATAAAGTACTAATCCAAATAAAGATCAAATATAATATTTATATCAGTAAGTCTCAAGCGATATGTCAGTAAATATGTTAATGGATTTGTCGAATACTTAGTATGAAATAAATGTATTTTAAATATATATATATTTAAAATGAGTCTTAAATGAGTTAAATAACGTCTAAAAAGAGTTAAATAACTTCTAACATTAGTTAAATAATGTCTTAAATTAGTTAAATAAGGTCTAAAAGGAGTTAAATAACATCTTAAATTAGTTAAATAGCGTCTAAAAGGAGTTAAATAACATCTTAAATGAGTTAAATAATGTCTAAAAAGAGTTAAATAACGTCTTAAATGAGTTAACGTCTAAAAGGAGTTAAATAACGTCTTAAATTAGTTAAATAACGTCTAAAAAGAGTTAAATAACGTCTTAAAATAGTTAAATAACGTCTTAAATTAGTTAAATAACGTCTTAAATGAGTTAAATAGCGTCTAAAAGGAGTTAAATAACATCTTAAATTAGTTAAATAGCGTCTAAAATGAGTTAAATAACATCTTAAATGAGTTAAATAATGTCTAAAAAGAGTTAAATAACGTCTTAAATGAGTTAACGTCTAAAAGGAGTTAAATAACGTCTTAAATGAGTTAACGTCTAAAAGGAGTTAAATAACGTCTTAAATGAGTTAACGTCTAAAAGGAGTTAAATAACGTCTTAAATGAGTTAACGTCTAAAAGGAGTTAAATAACGTCTTAAAAGAGTTAAATAACGTCTAAAAAGAGTTACATAACGTCTAACATTAGTTAAATAATGTCTTAAATTGGTTAAATAAAGTCTAAAAGGAGTTAAATAACATCTTAAATTAGTTAAATAACGTCTAAAAGGAGTTAAATAACGTCTAAAATGAGTTAAATAATGTCTTAAATGAGTTAACGTCTAAAAGGAGTTAAATAACGTCTTAAATGAGTTAACGTCTAAAAGGAGTTAAATAACGTCTTAAAAGAGTTAAATAACGTCTAAAAAGAGTTAAATAACGTCTAACATTAGTTAAATAAATTAGTTAAATAAAGTCTAAAAGGAGTTAAATAACATCTTAAATTAGTTAAATAACGTCTAAAAGGAGTTAAATAACGTCTAAAATGAGTTAAATAATGTCTTAAATGAGTTAAAAAATTTCTTAAATTAGTTAAATAACCTCTTAAATGAGTTAAATAACATCTAAAAAGAACTTAAAGAGAAATGACAGCGCATCAGATCCGCGTCATCATATCTTAAAGTGACAGCAGCCACTAATGCTGTCTGTCATTAATGTTAATCACAGAAAAAAGGGAACAGAGAAAATCTTGACTAAAGAACGTTTGTAGCTTTAATAAGGATTAATCTATATTGAATACATTTTTGCAGTGTAGAC
>NC_137117.1:7348208-7475708 GCF_949357685.1 Gobio gobio
ACACTCCTAAACCTGTGGAAAGCCGTCCCAGAAGAGTTGAAGCTGTTAGAGCTGCAAAGAGTGGACCAACTCCATATTAAACCCTACGGATTAAGAATGGGACGTCATTAAAGTTCATGTGCGTGTGAAGGCAGGCGTCCCAAAACTTTTGCCAATATAGTGTATATGTAATTACACATTTGTAATGATTAAATGCAATTTAGTACATTTAAATATTGAATAACACACTACAGCTGAAATTGTATTTTACCTTTATAAGTCAAGTATTTTGTATGTAAGTCATCAAAACAACTTCTTTAAAGCACGACAAAATATTATTAAAACAACGATTTAAAATATACTTTAAAGTAAAACGTTTCATTTTACATTATTACAAAGTGCACGTTTATAAAAAGCACTTAAGTGGGTTGGCAGTCATAAAAGTGTGCTATCATATTATCTTCAGGTATAGTTTTTTTAATGCACTACAAGTGCACATTCAATACATTCAATGCTTATCTTTTTCACACGGTTTATTAAGCTCCTGTATTTCCTGTGTTGTCTATATGTTGATGCAGGTTCAAAGGTGTGGATGACCTCGCAGTAATCCCACAAACAAACTGATGGAGAAGGTGTAACGGGAGTTTGACTGCTCTTCTCACATGCACACACTCAGGGTGAGAGGCAACCTGTCAGAGTGTCATAATTACCCATGAGCACTCACAGACGGGCTTATTTGACAGCCATGGCTTCTCTGACAACCTGCTGAGACACTTGTGAAAAAAGACACTCACTTCAGCGACACACAGGCACTTTAGCGGCAGATAAAAACACTTCACGGCGACAGTGTTCTGACATGACACTCACCCGCGCTTCCTTTATTACTGTCATCTTTCTTTTCGCTCAGTCTCTATGGGCATCTCGCCGTCTGCTGCGGTTCGACCCGCGTGCCCGCGCACACACAAACACACACGTCTGGTTCACTATCTTTGTGGGGACTCTCCATAGACGGAATGGTTTTTATACTGTTCAAACTGTATATTCTCTCCCCTTACACTAACCCAACCCCTAAACCTACCCATCACACACACACACACACTAACCCTAAACCTACCCATCACACACAAACACACACACACACACACACACACTAACCCTACCCCTAAACCTACCCATCACACACACACACACACTAACCCTAAACCTACCCATCACACACAAACACACACTAACCCTAAACCTACCCATCACACACAAACACACACACTAACCCTACCCCTAAACCTACCCATCACACACACACACACACACACACACACACACACTTACCCTACCCCTAAACCTACCCATCACACACACACACACACACACACACACACACACACACACACACACACACACACTTATCCTACCCCTAAACCTACCCATCACACACACACACACCCACACTAACCCTAAACCTACCCATCACACACACACACACACACACTAACCCTACCCCTAAACCTACCCATCACACACACACACACACTAACCCTACCCCTAAACCTACCCATCACACACACACACATACACACACACACTAACCCTACCCCTAAAACTACCCATCACACACACACACACACACACACACACACTAACCCTACCCCTAACCATACCCATCACACACACACACACACACACACACACACACACACACACACACACACACACACACTAACCCTACCCCTAAACCTACCCATCACACACACACACACACACACACACACACACACACACACACACTAACCCTACCCCTAAACCTACCCATCACACACACACACACACACACACACACACACACTAACCCTACCCCTAAACCTACCCATCACACACACACACACACACACACACACACACTAACCCTACCTCTAAACCTACCCATCACACACACACACACACACACACACACACACTAACCCTACCCCTAAACCTACCCATCACACACACACACACACACACACTAACCCTACCCCTAAACCTACCAACCACACACACACACACACACACACACACACACACAATAACCCTACCCCTCAACCTACCCATCACACAAAAATGTCTGCATTTTTACATTTTCAAAAAAAACTCATTCTGTATGATTTATTTTTAAGTTTGTTTCCTCAATTTAGGTCCCCACAGTGACACGGGTCCCCATGAGTCAGTGTGCATTCAGGTCACTTACTCACACACACTCTCACACACACACACACACACACACACACACACACACACACACACACACACACACACACACACTAGCAAGCTGATGACGGCGGTTTGGAAACACATTGAGGCCTGAGAGAGGAATCTGATGACACTAGAGGGAAGGTGAGACTACACAAAAGTGCCATAATTCTGCCGTTTCTTTCTTTCACTTTAGTGGAAAGACTTTTCATGTGTTAAAGAAAGAGCATTAGAAATAGCATAATTATTTCACAAGGCTGCCACTTAGGCATTATTACTTCATTAAAGAAAAACGTAGTATGTTATTGTGTTTTTGTTGGTGAATCTTATTCTAGAGGAAAGACAAAAATAGCCGAGTCTTTTGTTCAACCTTGACTTTTTTTGACTTATCAAAAATATGTTTTATTCAGAAATCCATTACAAGTCTAAAGGTCAGGGTCAGTGCATTTGTTTTTTTAATTTTTTGAAAGACATTAATACATTAATACATTCACATCCGATGCATTAAACGGTCAAACGGTGACAGTAAAGACATTTCCTTTGTTACAAGAATATTATATTTCAAATAAATGCTGTTCTTTTGAACTTTCTATTGTAATGGATCATAGTTTCCACAAACATTTGAAGCAGCACAACTGTTTTCAACACTGATAATAATAATAAATGTTTCTTGAGCATCAAATCATGATATTAGAATGATTTCTGCAGGATCATGTGACACTGAAGACTGGAGTAATGATCACAGGAATACATTACATTTTACAATATATTCGCTTAGAAAACAGTTCTTTTAAATGTAAATAATATTTCACAATATTGCTGTTTTTACTGTATTAAACAGTAGATTTATTAAACACAACATGCTAAGACTTCCAGAAAAAAACATGAACAGAACAACCGGTAAAACATGACGGGACATTGTGTCACTGTCATCAATAAATACATAAAAATACACTCTAAAAAAAAAAAGGTTCTATATTGCACCAAAAATGGTTCTTGGCTCGTAATCATAGGGGAACCTTTTTTAGTGCTATATAGCACCAATTTTGGTTCTTCAGCGGTTCTTCAGAGGTTCTTCAGCGGTTCTTCAGCGGTTCTTTGACTAAGGTGCTATATAGCACCTCTGAAGAACCGCTGAAGAACCACTGAAGCACCAAAATTGGTGCTATATAGCACTAAAAAAGGTTCCCCTATGATTACGAGCCTTTTTTTTTAGAGTGTACAGCCATAAATATTTATAAAAAACAACAAATATTCATATACTTTTTCAAGGACAGTCCGAATTATTTTATGATTTTATAGTAACAATAAAAAAAACATGACTTTTGATAATGTCGGGTCTAAAGTTTGTCCTGAGAAGAATTATTCAGAAACAAAAAAAGTAAATTCCAGACGTGTTAAATGGAATAAAATAATGGTACAAATGAATTGGAGTCACCCAGCAGTTTGTGCCATATAACATTCTCATTTTATTCATTTACAGAGCATTATTAATCCCCCTGCTTTTACCCAAACTCCTCCCTTCTTTTCCATGAGAAAAACATGTTTTTCAAAGGGTCTTGTTTTTGTGTGTGTGTGTGTGTGTATGATCATGTATGTGCATGTTTGGCAGGTAGAAGGCTGTGAGCGCAGGCTGTCGGAGAGCACTCCTGATTACACACTGCCATTCATCAAAGTGTCACGCCGCTGACAGCTGCTAATAAATATACTGCCACAGGACCCCCCCAACCCCCCTCTCTCCCACCCCACCCTCCCCTCCACCAAAGCTCCAGCCAGCCGCTCCACACACCCCGCCTCTGACACCGCTGCTGAGGTCGACATCACCCGCGCAAAACTGCAAACCTCATTTGCTAATTGCCGCTTTCGCCATCAATCTGGCTCCTGTCACATGGCTTGTCAATAGGAAAAATGAAATAAATATGTGCACGTCTCGTGATGGTAGGAAAACATGTTTAGCGTCTATTGGAAAGATCCTGTCAAATACAAATCTGCGTTTATTTTTGTCTTTTCAATAGCTAACAGCGTGCTACACACCTTCATTTCGTATTACTGTGATAATAAAAACAATTACAGTTCATCCTCATGTTCCAAACCTGTCTGACTTTCTTTCTTCTGCGAAGGATTTTTTTGAAGAATTTGTTCGATTATATAATGAAATTCAATGGAGTTTCGAGCTCCTAAAAGGACATAACGGTAGAATAAATGTAAAACATACAACTCCAGTGATTAAATCCGTCTTCTCAAGCAATATAATCACTTAAACAGAGCAAGACGTAAAAGGTTAATCACTGTTAAATCGAATTAAATCATTAAAGTCATATATACAGAGCCAATGCTGTTAACCGGAATAAGTTGGCAAAAAATTAAGAAATTTAAAGTTTAAGTTAGCAGAACTAGCTGATTTTTTTATTCTGCACTCATACATTTTAATTGGCCTTAACTTAAAATATTTGAGTAAGCTAATTCATACATTTAACTTCAAATTTTCAACTTAAATATTTTAGTAGGGGGAAACTTGACTAGCTTTAACATATATCTGTTCTCAAACAGAGAACCAAAAAAAAAAAAAAAGACTCTTCTAAACTAGTATAACAAAGCATTAAACACTACGTAATATCACACTCAACATTAAAGGGGCATTTCAGCGCTGGGAAGATGAATGTGTATTTAAACTGCGTCATTTATGATGTAGAAATGTGAAATAATTTTTGAATTTGGTGCCTTCTAGACTGAGAAAAAACAGAAAATGTATTTTTGTCTCATGTGGATGAAAGACAAAAACTCCCAGAATGCACTTGCTTCGCTGCCCTATGAGGCCACTCCCAAAGCCACGGCTACCGATTTATCACTTGCCCACCATTACACCGCCCCCACCGTCGTTTTGATTTTCATATTAAGTAATACAATCATTTCGTTCAGTTAGAGAATGAACATACAATTAAAAACTGAACGTGTCTTTTCAATAACGTGTGAGAGAGCCGAATGAAAGTCACGTCACAGACGCGGCAGGAGTCAGATTTCATTCATCACGAGAGTAAAGAGCTGAGCAGAGCTGAGGTAAGCGCGGCTGTCATTCATGGTGCGTGTCCAGTCTGGCGTGTTTTCAGATCGCATATGCAAGCTTAACTTTCATAGGAATTCATTGAAAAGTTGAAACACTCACTTTGCTCCGCACTGCTCCGTTATTAATGCCTGATCCGAGCGGTCGTGCACATTTACATTCTGTTAGTGAGATCCCTCCGCTGTGGGCGAGTTGATAACATGCGGAATAGCTCCTTTTTATTGGCTGTAGTCTCTAGCCTCTTGCCAAAAAATCCTCAGATGATATTTGCGTCATCGGAGGATTTTTTCCAGAAATAAAATGAATAATTCTCTCGTCTCAGGGGGATATGAGGGGGGAAAGTACCATAATTTGAATATACTAACGGGTTTCTACTGATACAAAACTTAAAGGGTTAGTTCACCCAAAAATGAAAATTCTGTCATTAATTACTCACCCTCATGTCGTTGGACACCCGTAAGACCTCCGTTCATCTGCAGAACACAAATTAAGATATTTTAGTTGAAAGCTGATGCTGAGAAAGGCTTCAGATAGGCCTCCATTGGCATTCAGTACATTTACACTCACAAGACCCATAAAAGGCACTTAAAACGTCGTTACAAAGTCCATCTCACCACAGTGGCTCTACAATAATGTTACGATGCGACGACAATAGAATTTGTGCGAAAAAAAAAATCACAATAACACCTTTATCCAACTTGTTCTTGTCTTTCATGTGTGCCTCCACGACGCATGCGCGAGAATATGACGTAGCGCCGGCGTTCGGGAATCCATGAAATACACACTTAAGCCCCATTTTGAGCACTACGCCGAGACCTAAAGCACGATCAATGTAGAATTCATCAGCTTAGACACGCGCGTCTTCCTCTGCTTGTAAACAAATCGCTTCTGGGTCATGTGTCCGAACGCCGGATCTGCGTCATATTCTCGCGCATGCGTCGTGGAGGCACACACAGAAGACAAGAACAAGTTGGATAAAGGTGTTTTTTTGATTTTTTTTTGCGCACAAAAACTATTGTCGTCGCATTATAAAATTATTGTAGAGTCACTGTGGTGAGATGGACTTTGTAACAACGTTTTAAGTGCCTTTTATGGGTCTTGGGAGTATTAATGTACTGAATGCCAATGGAGGCCTATCTGAAGCCTTTCTCAGCCATCGAAGTGTTCAACTCAGTTCCTGTACGGCCACAGTCCTGCAGAGTTTAGATGTGACCCCGCTCCAATACACTTACTTTAACTTTCTGCCTGTGTCGCCTGTGTTCATTAGGACTGGAGCTAAACTCTGCAGGACAGTGGACGTCCAGGAGCAAGATTGGGCCCTGGAGGATTGGGCACCCCTGCTCTATGGATCCTGCCACCCAAGTGAATGTATATTGAACATCCATCAGCCAGCAGATCCCTTTTCAAGATATGGAGGAGAGCCAGTGTAAGGTTAAGTGTGTCTACAGATCAGTGGCATCTAGGGGCCATCTGCACTGCCCGGCAGGTCCCATGACCCCTCTGTCAAGGTTAAGTGTTCCTCAATGAGGCCAGGGCCGCAGAGGTGGAGGATGTAGAGGCAACTGAAGTGGGGGTCTATGAAGACGTCTGGGTCAGCAACATCGCTGACCACCTATACACCCTTAACAACCTTCACAAAAAAGAAAAAAAAAATACAAGTCCAGACTCAGTAAAGGGTGTCTAATCCTCCTGAAAGATCAATGTCCTAGCTCTAGCCTGCCCAAAACAAACTTGCCTGGACGTTTCTAGTAATCCTAAAGATCTTTATTATCTGATTCAGATGTGTGTGTGTGTTTCAGGATAGTGGCCCTCAAGGACCAAGACTGGACACTTAACTCCAACACTGATATGGGAAACACATGGGCCGACATGGGCAGAGTCACAGCCTGCTGTTTGAAATTCCATGTCTGCTGATTTTGACTACTTTTCTGTTGGACCCGAGACACTCAAAAGTTTGAAACTGATCTGTAATGTGTCCTCATACCATTTCCCCCCTCTTCCCAAATCCTCTCCATACTTTTTCTTTCCCTAAAGTCAAACTATTTTACTTCTGTATTACGATGCATTTTGAGTTAAGGTGGATGCAGTTTGATTGGGACACTTTTTCCAAGTCATCTGAATGGCAGATAGTGTCCCAATCACCCTGATTTCTTTCTACGAGTGAAACGATTAATGTCTTCTTATGAGACCAGGGATGTATATTAAGAAAGAAATAGGGTCAAGTTTGATTTCCTGTTGACTTAAATGCTTCTACTTAAGATAAGTTCATATATTGTAGTTTAAACAGAAGATTGCTTGCAGTTGTCTCTCTCTTTCTCTCTCTCTGTGTGTGTGTGTGCTTCTCCTGACAGGTGTGTGAGTCGGCTCCCCCTGTAGGGAGATGAATGAAGCGCGTGATGTTGCTGTGATGGTGGTCCGGTGGCTGAGGCGGAAGCCGGCGCGTTTGTGTGTGTGACTCTTGCCAGGCTGGTGACCATACTGTGCAACAGATGGTACCGACGGTGGGATTCAAACGGGCAGGTTGAGGGGCACAGCAGCTGCTCTCACGGTCAGCTCAGTAGCGCCCCCTACTGCCCGACACACCCACACACACACTACAGTACTTGAGCTACACTGCCAAAATATTCACCCAGGTGTCCTGTTCACTGTGCACCGGATCCTATACTGTAGCGCAGCGGATTTCAGGTAATTTGTGAAAAACGAAACTTTTTTCCTTTGTGTTTTTCACATACAGACGAGAACATTGTCAAAATGATTCCGTTCACACGGATCCACGAAAACATCTAACAACGCTGTATTAGGGCCAGGCCAGTAGTTGCCGATGTCACAGTGGGTGTGTCTCATTTAGTTCCCTAGCTCGAGCTCATGAATCAGTATATCGTGTACATGGATTCGGGCACTGGTAAGGACAGTAAAGGACGCTGGCTCACACATTGATGACTCTATTTCCGGCGATGTGACAACGTCCTCATTGTACAACATCATTACGGGTATTTATGAACAACAACAACATTACTTGTAATTATATTTAAAGTACATTATAATAAATACTTTGCCTGTTACATATGTTCAACATTTCAGCCTTAAATAAATTATAAATGTAAGCTAGATTGTGTTCATCACCTGTCTAACAATGTATGTTTATGCTGAAATATAGTAAAATAATGGTTTCTATTTTTAAAAACATATATTGCATGTCGTTATTGGTCGTTGTGTGTAGTGAGTTGGCTCACGTGATTTAAGTTTCACGCTTCAGAATTGCCATTAAGGGAACATAGTGAGCATCGATGCAACCTGGGTTTTGCGGTGCATTGTGGGACTTTTTAGGGCGCGAAAGTTTCAGTGCACTGGCAGGATTCTGCGATCGAGACAGCCCTTAAAATGGCTGACTCCCTGATCAGTGCCCTGACTACTGAACTAGGGAGCTGATTGAGACGCACCCTTTGTAATGAAATGCACATGACGTCACTGTTTTCACGAATTCACAATTTTTTGTTAACACAGGGACGATAACGGTATTGTTTTCAAAAACTTGCACTTTGAAACCCGTTTTCAAAAGTTTGCGATCTCAGGCCGCCAAAAAACTTGTTGTCGTGTAAATGAACGGTCAAACACATAAAAAGTTCTCACGTTTTAAATTGAAAACTGTGTAAACAGCCCCCAAAACTCACCCCCTCTTAAAAAAGACACAAGGCAAAAAATAAAAATGTCTTATATCTGGAATCAACCCCCTATCCCCTCATTAACTATTCCCTAGCCTAGATCACTCCAATAATATAGTCCTGTTGAAGGAGTGAATGAGTGATTTTGGACACTGAGTGCACATTGAAACTTAGAAAACTGGCAGCTCCAGTCATAATGAAAAAAATTATCTTGAACTCTGTCATGGAAAATATGTATAATCCTTAATTAAACAATTTAATACTCAATTAAAAAGGGATGTATATCTGTATGATATTACACTGTACCCACATTGGACCAGCAGTTTGGAAAATGGATGGATGGAGGATTCAGCTGCGGGCGCCATCTTCAGGTCAGATGCAGGAATTAATTCAGCGCGCGACTCTCTCAGTGCATTATGGGTATTTTCTCTAGCCGTTGAGCATGCATCGGTTGTACACTCGTAATTGCGGTGCATTCTGGGATTTAATGAGGGCACTTGATAACATCCACTATGGTTTCGGACAACACTACAAAGGGTTGTCCCCTCAAATAGTGCCCTGTTTAAAAGTATTAGGCCGATTTCGGATACAGCCTATGTCTTTTGAGTAGGTAACTGTCATTCACTGTTGTTTTGACTCAGATAATGATAAAAAAGGAAGGGAAGTAAGTTAGGCAGCATGACATTCAATCAACTGCTAGACATTTTATCTGTTGAGCAACAAAAAGGCCAAACTCTAGCTCAGTTCCCTGTAAAATGTTTCATTAAAACAGTAAAAACAAAAATGTCACGATCACAAATGAGAGTGCCTGTGGTTACCACCAGAGGGCACTCCATCCCGGACTGTCACTTCATCTGAGGACTACATGTCCCATATCACTCACTACCCGGACTTCCTTCCTGATTACATCCACCTGCCCCCCATTACCTTGTTAGCTCACACTTTATAAGCCTGGTCATGTCTGTCATTCATTGCGAAGTCTTGTTTTGTTCACACTGCAATTCTGAGCGTTTTCCCTGGTTTCTTGTCTCTTTGTTTTAGATTTCTTGCCTGTTCCGTGGATTACCCTTTTGCCTGTCTCTCCTGTCTTTTGATTGGACTGATTACCTGTTATGACCTCTTGCCTGTTTGTTGACGACGAGTGTGGATTACCCTTTAAAATAAAGCTGCATTTGGATCCTCAACCTTCTGTCTCAGAGCAGTACGTTACAGTATGCACATAAACACCTGTCCAGGAACTTTTCCATGAGAACTTTTTCTGCACATGGCATCACACATAAATGGTGAATGAAAATTTGTTTTAGCAAATTAGTTTTTTCACCGATGACGGCATGACATGCAACCTGTCCATGACGTTGCACCAAAATACTTTAGTTTGTTTCAGAGGTTCTGAAAAGCTACAGTATTTTGATTAAAGATTGTGAATACAGTTCCCTTTTTATTTTGAATAATTTGCATTGAAGAACTGTGCCCAAGACTTTGTTTATAAAGTAACTAAATTGCGTCCATTTTGAAATTACATTGTCTTTAATGTCGCTTTAATTGTCATGCGTCTGAATCTGGCACATTTCCTCTCTCTCTCTACACAGGTTTAAGAATCACACGTGGCGTCTTAAAAGCTAACTTGGCTCCTCCTGGTTCCACGCTCTGTTGTAATGTTATTGTAGTATCGCGCCCCTGGCGACGCTTCCACATCAGATGGTCCCTCGAGCAGGACCAGCTGCGCTCTCAGAGGGCTGTGATGACCAGGGATGCCCGCGCTGTTAATTAGGATGGTGTGATTAATGGAGGAAAGGTTGAGGAAGCGCTGGGTTTGGAATAGGTACAGGGGGAGGGGGGAACGTTTGGGTTGGTGGTCGAACCAAACAGTTAACGCGCCAGCTTCTCCATCTCCCCCTCAGGCCTGAGTGAGAGAGTTTGAGAGATTGTGAGACTGAAGGATGTGGCAGCCCTCGTCAGACGAGTACCATGGACCTGAAAGGGTGGCTCATCAATCTCACAGCGGTTGTTTCATTTGATTATCACTATCTTACATTTGATCGTATACCTCTTATGAGTGATAGAGGGCTGTCAAGAGAGTATATTGATGGATCTAGAATGCATATGCTATAGTGCTTCTCAACTGGTGAAGTATGGTTAAGGTCTGCTCTGACAGTGCTACAATGCTAAATGCATATTAACAATTAGGACTGTCAATATGTTCATTTAGTGCAACTGATTATACATCAATATGATATGGAATTTTGGTCACACTTTAGATTAGACGACTAAATTCAATCACTATTAAGGGTCAGAATAAGGCATTAATATGTGCTTTATAAGTACTAATAAACAGCAAATATCCTAGTAATATGCATGCTAATAAGCAACTAGTTAATAGTGAGAATTGGAAATTCAAGAAGTACCAACTCAGTACCAGAGTCCACAATCAGCGCAGCCCCAGTTGCAACTACAGTCAATATACTTTTAATGAAAAGTAGTGAAAACACATCATATTTGCAATCTGCCTGTGTCAGCCCTTCACATCTGTTTACTTTTCTACTATTTGTGCTCGCATACTTTACAAAATTTAATGGTGAAGGGTTGTAAAAAGAACAACAAAATACTTATAAACGTTGATATTCATTCACACAAGTTGAAAAACTGAAACAACATGACGATATCAACAGTGATTTGATTGAAAATTCAACAGTCATTCATCTTTGATTTATGACATTGATTCACCCATCAGTTAATTTTGAAATGCAGACTGGGAAGCATCATTTAGTCAGTTTATTTAATGTTTTACTGGTCAAGCATAAGTGCTGCAATGATTATGTATTTTTGTAGGCCATCCGGAAGTTAGCATCTTGCTAGTCTCGCATAGCCAGAGCTCCAAGCTTGCGGCAGAAGGTCTGGACTCTATCGCAGCTTTCATTGGCCAAGGACTGCCCAAGAGGCCGTCTGACTGACAAGTAAAGCAACCAATCGCAGTTCGTTATGTTCCGTGTCATGCGTGAAAATGTAACGTTGATCCTACAAAAACAGACCTGTGTTTAAAACTCTTGGACGTATATTAAATCTTTGAGTCTATGCCGCAAACTTCACATACTTCACTTATTTGAAACTCCAGCGTTTAGTTGATCCTGATTAGCGCTCAATGTCACAGTTGGAAACATGACAGCGTTTTTCATCCATGAGGGGGTTTGGCTTCACGACTGCTTTGTTTCCAGGCGGACCGTTAAAGAACGCGACACACACGTCTCCCGGACATCCTGTAGATTTCGACCAATCAGATGATGACTTCCAATTTTGTGTTGGACCAAAAACACAAAATTAGAAAGACTTCAGGAGTTTTTGAAGTCGTCATTTGATTGGTTGAGACGTGTGTGTCGCGTTCTTTAACGGTCCACCTGCAAAGGTTTCTCTTTGCAACTTTACACACAACTTCCAGCCTGCATGAAGAGGTTCTTGAGACTCCAGCAACACCAGCAGCTTCAAATGCCTGTTTGCTGCTCAACAGTGGCTTTTTTATAGCTGCCAAATTAATACAATTAATCTATTTGACTAAATAATAAGCCTTTATCTGACCGAGTTCTTCTATGCTCTAAATCACTCACAAAACTTTTGATAGTTCGATAATCTCCATTCATTTGTCGCAAAATAGTTGTTTTCATGCTTTTCGTCTTCAGAAAAATGTTCTTCCTCGCAGAACCTGATTTTACCAAGTGTAACATGTTTTTGGATCAACATCGTTGTTGATCCAGGAAAAACGTTCCAATCAACTAATCAGATTTGAGGGACAAGTTTACAGTTATGTCAAGTTTTGGCTCACAACCAGGATTATGTGCTTCTACATCAGTGTTATTCACCATCATGTCCTTCTGATTTTAGGGAGAAGTTATGGGTAGGGTTAGGTTTAGGGGTAGGGATAGGGTTAGAACTAAATTTTCAAGTGGACAATATTAGTGGACTAATGTAGGGAATAGTGAATGAGGGTATAAGGGGCGATTTCGGACACAGCCATCTTTTTTTTTTTTTTTTTTTTGCCTCAAGTCTTTTTGTGACTTTTGAAAATGGGTTTCAAAGTGCAAGTTGTTTTAAAAATGATACCATTTTCATAGGGTTAGGACTACATTTTCAGACAGAATTGTTGTTCCAAGATTAACAAAATATGTTGACCTAGGAATGCGTCTAACTTGTGAAAATCCAGGCATGCTTCTTCCTCCCCATACATAGAACTGTGACTTGCTTAATGATGTGGAAATAAACTCGGGAACACGTTTATTTAGGGTTCAATTCTCGCTATTAACTAGTTGCTTATTATCATGCATATTACTAGGATATTGGCTTATAAAGCACATATAAATGCCTTATTCTGCATGACCTTATTCTACATCCCTCAATCCAACCCCTAAACTTAACAATTGCCTTACTAACTAGCAATAAGCCATAAATTAGGAGTTTATTGAGGCAAAAGTCGGAGTTAATAGACTGTTAATGTGTTCTCCAAACTAAAGTATTACCAAAAACTCTTTAAGTAGACCTGGCAAACTATTTAACAAACCTTTCTGAGATTGATACCAGTTATCTAAAAAAGATATGAGAAATTAAACAAAAACAAGCACTTTCTTTGAAAAACTCAAATCTGTAATCCTACTAATATGTCACTTGCATAATAATTTGGAACAGTGTATCAATTGTTTCATTTTATTAAGTAATGAATCTATTACAATTTCAATCAAATGATAGGGTCCTGAAGCAAAACCAACTGAAAACCCCCACTATACACTAACACATTTAAATGCAATGTTACAAACTTTGTGTTTGTGTCATAGCAACATTCACACAAACATCAGTGAGAGAGAGTCGTGAACACAGGGGGATTGCTGTGCGAAAGAGGACTGTGGTGTGTGTCTCCTGGTTGTTCTGGTGGCATCGAGGTGTAGCCGTCTGTAGCGACACTGTGTGTCTGGTACTGCAGGGAGAGTGAGTCTGTGTGTCTTTGTCTGTCTTAGGAGCCAGTGCTTTATTGAAATGTAAGAAGTCGCATTGTGACAAACTTCCCTCGAGGGATGCAGTGTGTAAACACGACTCATTTGGCAGATGCACGCCGAGCAAATTGGCAGCGCATTCCCTCGGTGGAGACACACACACTATTATCTGGATTGAGACTAATCGCATGTCGCATCCCATATGATGAGCAATTAATTTACACAGAATCAAATGCCGCGCCAGCAGAGGGGAGGAAACATTGGACTGAGGAGGAAAGAGAGTATGAAAATAAAGATTAAGATACTAAAAAAGGAGGAGATGAAGAAAACACATGTAATATCTGCAAATTGTGCTGGGACACAGTGAAATATTACTCATATACTAGACAAGAAAATGTTAAAATGTGAAAGCAAATGTCTTAAGAATCTTACCTCGGCCATGAACAGTGAACAGAATCAATTGATCCTGGTTCTGAATGTAATCCCACTTCACAATTCTATCGTTTCAACAATTGTTTAAGAAGATCCTCCGCAGAATTGTTGCTTCCTACTAAAGGTACGTTTACAAGACAACAATGTACTAAAAACTGAAAAGTAAAAAAAAAAAACGTACAGACTTAAAACGATCCCTTTCACACGGATCCCCGAAAATGCTGTATTATTCATGCCATGCTAGTTTTTGGCAATGTCACTTTGCCCATATGTGTCTATAAATTGAACACATAATACACATGCACATGGCGTCACCTTTTTTACAAAGAACGATAACGCTATTGTTTTCAAAAACTTGCACTTTAGCTGTGTTTCCACCGAAATTACCTAGAACAATTTGTCCCAGGAACTTGTTTTCACTCAGATCAGATTTGTCTCTGTCTTTCCATTGCGGTCTAAAGTACCGTGAAGATTAGACTAATTATTCTGGTGACGTAGGACTGAAGTGAAGTGAAGTGAAGTGAAGTGAAGTGAAGTGAAGTGAAGTGAAGTGAAGTGAAGTGAAGTGAAGTGACGTGTGGCCAAGTATGGTGACCCATACTTGGAATTTGTGCTCTGCATTTAACCCATCCAAGTGCACACACACACACACCGTGAACACATACCCGGAGCAGTGGGTAGCCATATTGCTGCGGCGCCCGGGGAGCAGTCAGGGGTTCGGTGCCTTGCTCAAGGGTCTCACCTCAGTCATGGTATTGAGGGTGGAGGAGGATGCTGGTTATTCACTCCCCCCACCAACAATTCCTGCCGGACCTGAGACTCGAACCCGCAACCTTCCGGTTACAAGTCCGACTCTCTAACCATTAGGCCACAACTGTCCGACTCACGACTACGTGCAACTTTCCAGTTCCCTCTGGATTTCGTCCTCCGCATTTATATATAAGCTTAATAAAGCCTGAAGCTTATCGGCCCATCAGTCGTATTTTTTTAACTCCGTTGTTGATTCGAATAGCAAACAACTCTTACTGCACGCACCGCCACAGACTTTTAAAAATGCAGGTTGAAATGAAGTCAATCATCATGTTCAGCGCCCCCTAGTCCCACCCGAAAGCTCCTGAACTTTGAAAAAGTGGTACCTCATGAATAGGGACTTTCTTAGGGGGATATTTTTAGCCAGAACTTCATTAAGTGGAAACACGGTTTCAAGGTTTGTGTTTTCAGGCCCCTAAACGCAATTGTGGTGTAAATGAATGGCCAAAGCGCATAAAAAGTTTTACGTTTTTAGTTGAAAACAGTGTTGTGTAAATGGCCCCTAAAACTGATTGTACTTTTTAGCACTTTATTAGTAACACTTTATTTTAGTGTCCTTGTTACATATGTTACATGTACTTACCATAGTAATAACAGTAAATTATGCATAATTACATGCAACGAACCCCGAACCAAACCCTAATCATAGCCTAACCTTAAAGTAAGTACATATAGTTATTAAATATTACTCAGTACTTAAATATATAATTAGACTGTAACAATGACACCTTAAAATAAAGTGTAACCCCTTTATTTTACAGTACTTTTACCTACAGTGTAAGTTAATATAAGGTAAATACATGGGTTAAGGTTAGGTTTAGAGCTAGGTTCGGAGTAAGTACCTTGTTATAACGCAGTTATTGTTATTGCTATAATAAGTACATAAGTAATATGCGGAACAGGAGTGTAAAATATAGTGCTACCAGATTTTGTGACATATTATATTGCTGATTGTATAATATGTGTTACAAAATGGTGTTTTGTATTTGTGTGCATGACACTGCACACCATCTATAGATTAGCATTTACCTCAGCTTTGTGGAAAAGATACTTGTGAGGATCTTTTGTACAGCATACAGTTATTGTACTATGTATATACACACACACACACACACACACACACACACACACAATATCATATGAACAATTAGTCAGTAATGCAAGAAATGCAGAAGTAGGTATGTTTTGCATGCTGAGATCAGCATGGGATGCGGGTTGTTGGTTTGCGGGATCAGCTACACCAGCTCAGTTTTGCTTGAGAACAGCATGACTAGGCTAGGCCACCATCTAGACCAGCTCTAATCAGCACAAACCAGTCTGGACCAACATGGAATTCATGCTGGTTTATGTTGCAGTTTTCAGCAGGGATTATGCTGATTTATGTCTCACAAGCCTTAAAGTGGTGGTTGATTATGATTTGACTTTTTTAACTTTAGTTAGTGTTGCTGTATGAGCATAAACAACATCTGCAAAGTTATAACGCTCAAAGTTCAGAGCAAAGGGAGATATTTTCTTTTACAGAAATTGGTCTACAACAAACGGCTGGTAGAGACTACAATGAGCTTCTTCACATGTTAGTGACATCACTAACCCTCAAATTTACATAAACCCCGCCCCCGGGAACACACAACAAAGGCCATGTTGAGAAGAGGAAGAGTTGTTGTAGTCAAGCACATTTGTCATCCTTCTTTTTACATTTATTTCAATACAGTACGAACACAAATCCAATAGCATGTCATAAAAGCAAAATCACAACATAAGTTATAACCGTAATTAAACTAAACTATACCTGTTCTCTCTTCAAGCAGCAGATATTCTCTGCTCTGTGTGTCTTACAACAGTTCCCACATGAGCGAGTTATAGATTATCATGACAAAATATGCTAATCAATGACTTAGAAGATAGTTAACTCCACATCAGCTCCATAAATTCATCAACTAACCCTTCACAAACGTCCCGTCTCATTCTACATGTTGTCAATTCTTCTTGAGTCTCTCCATCAATGTCCGACTCCGGTTTGAACATAAAAGGCTGAACAGTTTCTGATATGTTCAGTTTGTGTCTGCATGAGGTATAACGGAGCTGCTAACATGAGCTCTTGAAGCTCCGCCCTCTTCTTAAAAGGGGGCGGGGAGCAGCAGCTCATTTGCATTTAAAGGGACAACATATTCAGTGTTTTTGCTCAACCCTCAAAAAGTGACAATTTCACATGCTATAATAAATGATCTGTGGGGTATTTTGAGCTAAAACATCACATTCACACATCAGAGACTTATTTTACATCTTTGTAAAAAGGGGTATTATAGGACTTATATAGCAAATTATATTTGCAAGTCTTTTTGATAGATCCATTAAATAAACTGACTCCTTAGAGTCAATA
Organism: Gobio gobio; assembly: GCF_949357685.1. Classification (NCBI taxonomy): domain Eukaryota; kingdom Metazoa; phylum Chordata; class Actinopteri; order Cypriniformes; family Gobionidae; genus Gobio; species Gobio gobio. The sequence goes on from NC_137117.1 coordinate 7,365,732, forward strand.
GTTTGCAAATCTGACTACACTGGTTGTATTCAGCAAATTCACATGTAAAATAGCATTTCTTTAGCCTTAATTTTGCGGAAAGTCATTAAAACCATTTGATTCAAGTATTCTTATTTTTTAATAGAATTGGTTCTGAACTAGAATCAGTTCTTGGGTCCCAACTCTTTCCATGAATGATTGGAACTGTTCAGAAATTATCTTTTTTATGTTTTACAAATGTAATTTTTCACTCAAAATTTGAGAGGGATGAAAAGGCTCCATTTTAATTTCCACAGATAGTGGAGCAGCTATTACGAGGGCAAACTAGCACGCCGGTGTCTACGGCTGCCAAATTAATCACACGATCTGATGACCTTTTAGATTAGATAAGCTGTATTATAATAGATACAGTCATATAACACCAAAGAGAAACTGACAGTGAAGAGGGACCGGATTTTAACAGCTTCATTTTTCCCCTCACAGAACAGCCTTGCGCTTTTAACCTTTTTCATCTAGGTATGAATCAAAATGACTTAATTCAAGTGTCTCAGTGGAAGGGAATGGGGAGAGAGGAGAGCAGGAAAATTAGCTTGTGATTGTGTTGTGTGCCATCTGTCTTATTACAAGTGAATAATCAAACAGAGCAGATTCATTAACGTTTGATTTCTGACACTAATTGAATTCACAGTTCAATAATTAATACTGAACTACAATTAGTATTAGTATTAGCAAACGTATCTAATATAAGCCATTTCCCCATACAAATTGAAGATTGTCAACTTCACTGTCGATGCTAATCCTTTATTTGAAGAGTTTGTTTAACCTACAAATTAATTACAGTGAATTAGTCAACAAATAAACAAGATTAAATGAAGTAATTGATCATTTGACATTATTATTAAATAAGGATTATGGAATTTCTGAACTGTGGAGCTGAAATAATTGATTAAATAATTAATCAATCGCTTTAGGAGAAATATTTGTCACCATTTCATAATTACAAATGAAATCCAGTTAATACTTTGTAATAAGTGTGTAATAACATATTGAGCATGATATTGTTCTATAAATACTATTTTGCTGTTCACTAGGGGTGTGACGGAACACTTATCTCACGAGACGAGATACGAGATTGGGTTCACAAGAACGAGACAAGATTTTTACATAGTATTTTTAAGAAATCCTCAATGATGAAATACATGCAACCTGGTCTCATTGTGAAAATGTACCTCTGGCAACGTTTTTGCAAACCGCCAAAATACGTACCAATATGTACATATCTCTGCAGTTTCAAAGTGAAATGAACACTAGAGGCAGTAAAACAGCAAGCACTTTTTATCGTTTTTTTTTTTCCATGTAAATGAATAAATTTTGGAGTTTGCGTCACTTAATCTGCTCCATATGCTCGGCTTTTTAATATAGAACAAGTTTGCTCAGTAGCTCAGCTGGTACAGATTTGTACTTGTAATAATGAAAGCTCAGGTACGAATCCCGTGAAAGACAAGTCATGATAAAAGAGCTCAAAGATGAGTTGACAGAAGCTAACAAGACATGGTTACTATTGTATTTTTGTCACATTTGCTTTTGTTAACACTATCGGTTAGGTTTAGGGTTTAGTGTAGGTGTACGTTAAAAAAACAATGTCACAAAACGTCAGATTGACGCTCATCTGTTCCGGGAAAAAAACGAAGCTTTTGGCGGCACCCAGTGGACATATCACTTTGAAACTGCAGTGATATGTACATATTGGTACGTATTTTGGGGTTTGCAAAAACGTTGCCAGAGGTACATTTTCGCAATGAGACCAGGCTGAATACATGACTAGAAAAATTCTTTGCAGGTGCATTTGAAATGTTTTAACTCATCATCTAATAATGAATGTCATTTCAGTTCTACTTTCTGAGTATGAATTATCATATGCAGTAAAAGTCAAAAAGCAATGTAAAGGTTTTCTCAAAAACTCAACTGACCGGCTTCTTTCCTGTATGATTGTCTCTTCAGACCTTTGAACTGCACATGAGCTTCTTTTGACCTTCTTTTGTTTGACCTTAAGTGCAAACAATAACCATAATACCATAATCAAAGTACTCAATATTCAAAGTGCAAATAGAGACCACATTTTTCTTCAAGCATGATGCAGAGCTAAGAGATGGTTACAACGATATAGCTTTTATATTGGGAGATATATTCGCATGCCTCAGGGAGCCGCTTTCAAACAGCGGTAACGTATTGAAATTGCATTTGAATGCGTGTTCCCGTTTATTTTCACTTTCAATTTCGTGATCGTGAGTACTCTGGGAATAGTACTGGCTTTTCACCTCAACGTGAAATCTCATCACAATTTAATCTTGACACCCCTACTGTTCACCATTAATTTGTTTTCATTGCATGTTCATTTGCTTGTTCACTGCTTGTTCTTTTGGTTTTAAGTGGAAATGTACAGTTGTAGTCAGAATGATGGTAGTAAATATGGTAAATAGGTAAATATGATGTCCCCAAAAATGGCTGTCAAAATAAATCTGCATTGTTTATCCTTTTGATCTTTCATTCCAAATCATTCACAAAAATCTAACCTTTCATTGAAGTAAAAGATTTGAAAGTAGGGCGTAAATCACATTATGAAATAAATGCTTTTCTCCAAAACACATTGGTCACAATTATTGGCACCCCTACATTTTTGTATGAGTAAAATATCTCTGAAGTATATTCCGATTACTATTTACGTGTTTTAGCACACCAGGGTGACTAGGAGCATGAAATTGTCTAGCTGGGGCTTCTTGTTTCATAGGAGTATAAATATGAGGAAACACAAAGGCCAAATTCCCTTAATCATTCATCACCATGAGTAAAACCACAGAATATAGCTTGTCTCATGAGATAAGTGTCTTGTCACACCCCTAGTGAACAGCAAAGTAGTATTTATAGAACAATATCATGCTCAATATGTTATTACACACTTATTACATAAGTATTAACTAGATTTCATTTGTAATTATGAAATGGTGACAAATATCAGAGTTATCATGAAATGGTGACAAATATACCACAGAATATAGCTCTGATGTGCACTAAAAGATTGTTAAGCTTCACAAAATGTATTGAAAAAGCATTGAAAATCCCCATTTCCACCCAGGCCCATCGCAAGGGGGTAGGAGGGCCATGGGGTAGGCTATATTAACAGGCTATAGTGACGAACAGTTTGTTGTTTATGTGGATATTTAAGAGAAAAAAAATTGTATATTCAGTTTAACAGCATTAGGTTCAAGAAGTTAAACTGTGTACCTCAGTGTGCAGTGTTGCTCAATGTCTGTGAAACGCAGGAGGCTGAGCCACTGGCCATCAGTGTTTGGGAAAGTTACTTTGAAAAGTAATGCATTACTATATTGCGTTACTCCCTTAAAAAGTAACTAATTGAGTTACTTAGTTACGCTTTAAGAAAAGTAATGCGCTACGTTACTTTTGCGTTACTTTTTCTCACCTGGGCTGGGCTTGTTTTTGTTTTTGTTTTATAGCAAAAAAGTAATATTTTTGTAAAGACCTCTTCATACCAAAATTGAAATAATAAGCCCCAGGCTGAGGTAAAAATGCAAATTCCCGCATGAACAGTAGAGGGCGCAGCTCTGCTGTGCTGCCATTCTGGATAATAGTAGAATAGGATCCAGGAGAAAAAAGTTTTACCAATAAAAACAAAAAATCTAGTAATTTTCATCCTCAAAGGTCAGCAGCAAGACATTGGTAAAATAAATATAAAGGTAGATTAAATGCATAAAAATAGTTGTTTTATTTAACATTTAATTATTGGAGGTTTGCATAGTACTCTGATTTTGCATTTGACTGATTCTATTCATTTTGAGGAGTACAGAATCTTTATTGTGCAAGTGAGATAAATAAATGCTCACATTTAGTCTAGAACTACAATAACCATCATGTTCACGCACACACGCCTCTGCACTTATTTTTCTCAACATGGGGGCAGGAGAGCTGTCAGTCAAATTAATGTGAAAAAGTAACTTGCGTTACTTTTTTGAAAAAGTAACTCAGATATTTTGTTGTAAATTTGAAAAGTAATGCGTTACTTTTCTAGTTACTTGGAAAAAGTAATATTATTACGTAACTCAAGTTACTTGTAATGCGTTACCCCCAACACTGGTCATGTGATTCCCTTCCCATCATTTGATCATGTCATGTGCTTCCCTAGTCTCATGTGTTATGTTCCTATTGGTTGGTTTAGTTATGTGTCATATTCTGATTGGTTCCCTTGTTTTATGTGTCTTGTTCTCATTGGTTGTTTTTGTCATGTGATCCCTATAGTCCTGTATTTAAACCTGTTTGTGTGCCATGCAGCCGGAATTGGGCTACTTTAATACTGTTGCCACGGGCTGTTTTTCATGTCTGCGGGTTGAAGCGACTCCAATTATTTGATATTTAGCCCTGGGAATGCGGATTTTAGCAGGGAACCCTGCCAAAAAAAAAAACATATTTACCCCTCAAACATGATTTTTACCGGGGAAGCCCCCCCGGAACGTTTTTGGGCTTGTTTTGGGCTAGGTTGTTTTTGTTGTGAAAACATGGCAACCCTGGTGCCATGTTGGAGGGTTTTTCAAGTATGTATGCTGTTCCATGTGTCCATTATCAAGGTTCATAGTCAAGTTTTGTTCATGGTTTGTTTCATGTTTTGGATCTTTGAACACTGTCAATAAACTGCACTTGGGTTGTCTTCACCATCGTCTTCTTCTGCTTCCACGTCACCTGCGTTACAAATATGTTTATTCAATTGTTATGTAAAAAAATGTACTTTGCTAGTTACTTGGAAAAAGTTATATTATTACGTAACTCAACGTAATCTCGTTCAGCACGTGGACGTCGTGGTGTAGCCAGACCGGAAGGCTGTCTGTTCGGGTGGCTGTTGTTCGTAATTTACTGAGGCAAAAAGTCGTGATTAATAGTAAGTTAGTAGTGAGAATTGGACCCTAAACTAAAGTGTGACCTAGTGAACTATTCAACAGAATGCTACTTACTCATTTGGAGTTTCTTGTTAATTAATAGAATGATAGTATTGCCTAAGGGCGTTTTCACACCTACCTTGTTTGGTCCGGATTTTCGGACTTTTCAGTTTGGTCCGAATCAAAATTACAGGTGTGAAACCTCCCCCGTACCACGGTCTGGACCAAACAGACGAAATTTGGTCCGACGAAAAGAGGTCGTCTCGGTCCGGATCAAACTGAACAAAGGTTCGGTTCGTTTCTAGTGTGAAAGCATTTTCTGTATGGTTCGGACTTTCAGACCATTTACAGGAAGTTCCTGTTTATGTTTAGATATTATAACGTTATTTTTTAATTCAATCTAGGCTACATTGATTATGAAAAGTGAAAATATGCGCAAAATGTCAGTAGACAGAAAGTCAGAAATAATTTTGAACAAAATTTTGTATGATTTTGCTTAGAAAGCATTTCTTTAATGGGAATTTCGCTTTGTATAAATTGTATCTTAATTTTAATCAACGTTTAATCAGATAATTGCCTGGATTTAATAAACAAGAAGCAAAAGTCTATAGTAGACAATAATCGTGTGAGCGATCACATGCTTTACACATGAACTGGAGCGGGTCTCAAATAAACCGAAACTCAGCAGCTACTTGCCTCACAAACATGAGAAATATGTGTATATAAAGCTTGAAATGTCCACTTTTAAACGTAACAAATAAAAAAATAGTCAAGCAATGCGCACTGTTCAATAGTGGCAACGACGATATGCGTCATTCAACTTGTCAAAGACGCTGACGTCAGACGCACGTCCGTTTACAAACCAATCAATGTCCAGATCAGCCCACATAGATGATGACGAGTGGACACAAGTGTGTCATGTAAAGTTCTTTAGTGCGCTCGCAATATATAACCGAATATATAAAAAGTATCAAAACATGAACTTCGGTTCGGACCTTGGTGCGGACTCTCAGGTGTGAAAACGCCCTTACTCAATTGTTCCTGTGTAATGATGGAGCAGTATTCTGACGGGTCGGCCCTAACAAGCTGTGATAAGCACAGGTATCAGCTCGCATTAAAAAACACGACAGATTATTTAGCAGTTCTTCACCATATGTGAGAGCAGCTTGGCCTCTTGTTTTTTTTGCACTCTTCTACAACTTTGGCTGCTTTTTTGCATAATGAGGTACAAACAGAGACAAATCGCTGCGGTCCCAGCCGAGTTCAGATGCTTCGGAAGTTCACACATCAGCGCGATCGGACGCACACACACCCCGCTGGAGACGCGCCTCCCGCGGCTCAGGATCTGTCGACCCGTGCGCGGTATCTTAAACTCCGCGATGCGTCCTTCCGTCAGACGCCTGCAGAGCAACATATCTGGCCGTCTGTTGTGCCGCTTGGCATGCGTGGCTGGCGTTTTGGATGCATGTTGGTATGTCTTGTAAACAGCGTGTGTGTGTGTGCACGGGCGTAGGGCATCACACATCGCCTTAATTGTGACTACTGGGTTTTGTTCGAGGGCCCCTTCTGCCTATATCATTAGCTAATTTGCTGTGTTTGGTCTCATATGATCTCTCCTTTACTGGCAAATCTGAGCGAACCCATCCAGATCACAAACACACACACACACAGAGAGAGAGTGAGAGAGTGCTGAGTCCAGCTCTGTGCTTCTAGCAGACCTCTTTACATCTGGGCTGGTGTGACAAGCAAGATTAATACTTCACTCTCACAGAGCTACACACACACACACACACACAAACTTAAACGCACTCATAACACTCCTCCAGCAGACTGAATATTTGAGAAAAGACGGGAAGAGAGAAAATGAGCCCAACATCACACACTCATCATCTCGTTCAATCACACACACGCACACAACAGAATCTCGAGAAAAATCTCTTTCTGCTGATGTCTGACTTTTCCCTCCCTCTCTCTTTTTCTTTCTCGGATCTATCCCTCTGTTTCCCGTCAGATCCCGGTGTGAAGCCGCCGCTTTTGTGCCGTTCGGAGGCGGAATGACGTTTCAACGGGCTCGTATCTGTCCTTGGAGAACGAGGCGGTTCTCCTATCAAATCGCATCTCTCACACACAAAAGATTATATTATATAAGCTTCAGAAACACATTCGAGACTCTTCAATTGATTTCCACTACCGTGCATTAGATATTTAAGTTATTATAGAACTAAATGAAGCATTTTTGTGGTGATTAGTGATTTCAGATAACCTGGTACGAAATGATTAACATACAGAATTCATGTTTCCATGGTTATTCAAGGTCTTTTAATGCAGTAATGCACAATCTAAGACATGTATATAGAGAGTTTGAATCCAGCTCAGATCTGCACAATGAACTGTTAGTTTTTAATTGGTGAAACAATACATTTCTGGACATTAAAATCTCTCAAGAGAACACTATACAATAGTACAAAACAACATCCAAGAGGCTGGATTATCATAAAGTGGGAAGATGCAAGAGTGTTTTGTTTTTTATAATGTGCAAAAGATTTTTGAACTGCTTTTGACTTTCTATTCATCATAGAATCGTAAGGAAAATCTATCACGCTTCCCACAAAAGTATATGAAGCAGCACAACTGTTTTCAACACTGATAATAATCATAAATGTTTCTTGATCATCAAATCATCATATCTGAATGATTTCTGAAGGATCATGTGATAATATCAGCCTTGATCACAGGAATAAATTACACTTTACTATATATTCACATTGAAAACAGTTATTTTAATAATATTTCACAATATTTCTACAATTTGTACCTTTTTTATCCAATAAAACTTGGTGAGTAAAATAAACATTTCACTGACTCTTAACCTTTTGAACGGTTAAATATTTGTAACATCGTCACATTGAATTGAACGCAATATTTTATTTAAAATAGATTTTCTTTTTACATTTATAAAAATAATTTTTACCAGGTGCTTCCCTAACCCTTCCGGGAAGGAAAATTATGTAATGAAAAGAAACACTCAAGGTCACTTAAATCCCTTTTAAAAATCAGTAACTTACTAATTCTGGTTCTCTTGTAATAATCCATATTTTTGCATGATTTCTATCTTAACATTTGTTTGTGCAGGGAGAGAGAATGGGATCAGCCAGACTCGACCCCACAGATGTACTGTACGTGTTCAGCGCTACGGCTCAGGCTCACTCTAATGTCTTCAAGGTAACCGGCAGTTTTGTGGGTGTGTGTTCATTTGAGGTCGCAGATGTTGAAACGAGGTGAAGAGAACGGGAAAACATCCGTCCTGATAGCTCTTCACTGCAGCGTTCGTAATGTGTAGTGTGTGATCTGAAGTGAAGTTCAGGAGCGGAGCAGCAGATGTTTACTTTCACCTGCCTCTGACACATACACACACTCACGCGCACACACACACACTCACACACGCACATTCACACACACTCACTCTCACACACACTCACTCACACACACACGCACACACACACACATGCAAACACATACTCACAAATACACACTCACACACACATGCACACACTCTCTCACACACACATTCACACTCTCACACACACACTCACACAGACTCACACACTTTCTCTCTCACACACACACACACACACATCTGTCAGTGTCAAGTAAAACACACAGTTTTTACTCTGATTTAGAGCATAAATTAACAATAAATATAATAAGCATCTCGTTTTTAAATCGTGACAAAGTGCACATCAATCATATCTAAACCTTATCAAAATTTATTAGTAACCATCATTTTGTATGTTGTTTTTTCTTGGTCACACACACACACATATGTATATATATATATATATGGTTACACTTTATTTTAAGGTGTCATTGTTACAGTGTAATTATATATTTAAGTACTGAGTAATATTTAGTAACTACATGTACTTACTATAGGGTTTGGTTTAGGATTTGTTGCATGTAATTATGCATACTTTACTGCTATTACTATGCAATATATGTAATAAGTGTTACCCTAATATATAACAATAATAATGACCTACTTTTTACATGAACAAGAACTTTAGCTCTCAAGTTTTTATATATATATATATATATATATATATATATATATATATATATATATATATATATATATATATATATATATATATATATATATATATAAACTACAATGTAATTACACTGTTGTAACACATTTATTGACATGTAAAATAACTACAGTGTATGCTATCCTTTACAAAAAAAAAATATTAAATTAGCTTGGGTGCATAGCATATTTAAATTGTCTTTCATAACAGCAATGAGAGAATAAAAATATGTATTTTTTCATCATTTTTGTCATATTAGGTCTCTGAATTAATACGCTCCATGTATGAATGACATAAAACACTGTAGACAGTTTCTCTGAATTAAAGCAGCACATTAATACTAAAAGAGCTTGAGTGCCGAGAGAAGCATTCGATCAGACTTATCATCAGAGAGAGAGAGAGAGAGAGAGAGAGAGAGAGAGAGAGAGAGAGAGAGAGAGAGAGAGAGATATTTAACCACCCGGCAGAATTAACATCCTCATTCTGACAGTATCTTAAGGAGGAGAGACGGAGAGACTCCAGCAGGACCTTCAGGTAATTCAACACTCATATCAGCCTCACGACGGGCATCACAATGCATGCAGATTAATAAAAGCACATCCTCAAGAAAGCCTTCGCCTTCTCTTCATTATCTGACAACACTGAACATCCAGTCTCCAGGTTATCCAGGTCGCAACATAACAAACTGTACACATTTTGACGTGGATAAAACTGTAATTCAATTTTGCACTGCCTGATATGAAACACATTTCTGCATGATATGAAAAGGAAAGTAAAATCTAACCCATTCGTTCACACACACACATATTATCACACGATTTTACAAATCAACATTTGGTATAAATGACGTTACACCACTTCAGTTTATTATGTATGTATAGCACGTGTATGAAATTATGATGCTATTGATGAGTATCAATATTCACAATATTCACACTTTCATAACAATAACAGCAAGACTAAGTAATGTAAATCTGAGAGATGTGTATGAGATATACTGAAGAATACACAGAAAATTGAGATGAATACATCATAATAATCTTTCCATTGATGTATGGTTTGTTAGGACAATATTTGAAAATCTGGAATCTGAGGGTGCAAAAAGATCTAAATATTGAGAAAATCGCCTTTAAAGTTGTCCAAATGAAGTCCTTAGCAATGCACATTACTAATAATAATACATTGTTTATATATATTTACAGTAGGACATTTACAAAATATCTTCATGGAACATGATCTTAATATCCTAATGATTTTTGGCATAAAAGAAAAAAATATTTTTCTTGACCCATACAATGTATTGTTGGCTATTTCCACAAATATACCCGTGAGACGCAGGACTGGTTTTGTGCTCCAGGGTCACAAATATTACAGTAAATACAGGGCATTAGAAACACAATGTACAGAATATGTGTAGAATATGCCTATAAAAGCACAAACCTAGCAAGAGTTTTCCCAACAATGATCACAAAAGCATCTACTGCACATCTCACATTTGTGAAACCTGATGTAATTCGATCTTTGTTTTATTTGAATATGATAATCCTTTTATAAATGTTGTAATATTGCTGAAAGTGGAGAAGAGGAAGAGTCAATGTCAGTGTCTCTGCTCCGCTTTCTGTTCGGTTTACGCTCAAGACTTTCTCACGCATTGAGCCGGATGATTTTATTGAGGCTGTCGTGAATGAACTCTATTTCTACACAGGAAATCTGATCAATAATTCATCCTCTCCTGCATGAGTTTGTTCATGTGAAACATGATTTCACACCGCAGGAACAGAAACGGCTCTCATCGCCAGAGAATTATGAAATATCTGTGCGAGGATTCCCTTTCAATAAAGGTTTACATTAGAGTTGTTTTAAAGTGTAATCTTGCTGTGCTGAAGCGCCGCAAAACACTCCGGCTGAAGTCGAGAGTTTGCGCTTTTCACACACGAGTTATGATGACATCAGAAAAACACTTCAGCGGAGAAGAGACGCTTTTATATGATGGGAAATACAGGGACGGGTGTCACATGCAGCTGTGCAGAATTGGGATAAAAGCTGTACTGAACTTTACATTTTGAATTAGCAAAAAACATGCTGGTTGTCATTTCTAAAAGTCTGAATAAATGTCATTTTATAAACAACTGCACCACATGTACAACTTTCCCTTCACTTCAGATTGTACAGTAAGTTATACAAACATACTTCAACATACAAATCATAACTTTATTAAATTATCCTTTAAAATGTATTCAGACAGAAATTGTGGAAAATGTGAAAAACAAATAAAAAATTAAATAGAGCAAAAAACTGCTCTTCTTATGACATTATGACAGTATAACTGTATTCATAATTAATGACTGCAATACAGATGTATTGAAAATTCCAACTTAATAACAGAAAAGAGGCAATAAGAGTACATTTACATTTAAAATACAAGATTTTATTTCAATAGCAAAGAACCTAATGGGGATATTTTGTTCTGTTTATTTTCATAATGTTATATGTGACTCTGGACCACAAAACCATTCATAAGGTCACTTTTTTTTTTAAATAAATAAGCTTTCCATTGATGTGTGGTTTTTTGGAATATGACAAGATTTGAAAATCTGGAATCTGAGGGTGCAAAAAAATCTAAATATTGAGAAAATCGCCTTTAAAGTTGTCCAAATGAAGTCCTTAGCAATGCACATTACTAATAATAATAAAAATATTAGGGCTGTCAAAAGATTAATCGCGATTAATCGCATCCAAAATAAAAGTTTGTGTTTACATAATATATGTGTGTGTACTCTGTTAATTATTATTTATATATAAATACACACACATTCATGTATATATTTACGAAATATTTGCATGTATATACTGTATATACATTTATATAATCTATAATATATATAAATATAAATGTTTTATTTATAAAAATAATATTTTTTTCTTAAATATATACATGCTTGTGTGTGTATTTATATATAAATAATAATTAACAGAGTACACACACATATATTATGTAAACACAAACTTTTATTTTGGATGCGATTAATCGCGATTAATCTTTTGACAGCCCTAAAAAATATATATATTTACAGTAGGAAATGTACAAAATATCTTCATGGAACATGATCTTTACTTAATATCCTAATGATTTTTGGCATAAAAGAAAAATTAATAATGTTGACCCATACAATGTATTGTTGGCTACCGCCACAAATATACCCGTGAGACGCAGGACTGGTTTTGTGCTCCAGGGTCACATATTAACTTTTTTCTCTATTACATTTAAAGTCTTTAAATTTACTTTTTAAAAAATCATTATGTTCTTGGAGTGGATTTTATATCAGGCCAAATTACAGGTAACATATATATGCAGACTGTTATTACTGCGTTATTACTGTTTCTTTTATCTTTTTTTTCATTTATGAATGTGATTAGCAATAGAATTGTATATATTTAGAAAATATAGCTATATAACATATCATCTGTTATTGTGTGTTATTCTTCTGTGCTTTATTTGAATAATAATGATGTCCGGTTCATTCTCTGTGTGTTTCTTTCTGATGTTTTCATGCTTGACGTCAGTCAATGTATTCGTCAAATCAACTTTATGTTCTAGATATGTCTCTCACACAACATTATCAGATGTTGGATTACCTTATGAGTTGTCTGAAGGATCCTGGCAAAAGATAATTTTATAAAAATAAAAAAAAAATGAAAAAATCAGTGTGTTGTGTATATTTTGCACAACCATTATAAATACTGTTAACTGTGCTTTACAAGAGAGATGAGATGTGAATACATGGTGAGGGTAACATATAACAGCGGTGTGTGTGTGTGTGTGTGTGTGTGTGTGTGTGTGTGTGTGTGTGTGTGTGTGTGTGTGTGTGTGTGTGTGTGTGTGTGTGTGTGTGTGTGTGTGTGTGTGTGTGTGTGTGTGTGTGTGTGTGTGTGTGTGTGTGTGTGTGTGTGTGTGTGTGTGTGTGTGTGTGTGTGTGTGGCTCAGTTAACTGACTGTGAGCTGTTAAACAGGTATCATGAAAGCAGAAGTACAAAAAACTGTCTTTGATAAAGATCAAACCAGCAGTAAAAATGGTGGGTTACACTTAGTTGTTACAGTGTAATTATACATTTAATGTATAGTAATTACTACAGTAACTACATGTAACATATGTAACACTGTAAAATAAAGTGTTACCAAATAGTATTTGATACTGTTACTAAATGTGTCATTTATTACTGTCTAATTGTGTGTCTAAAACTGATAGCATGCATGTTTAGACAAAATTAATACATAAAAAGTGAGTGGGCATTTATTGTGTGTGCCTGCACAAATGTACTCACGCAACGGTGCTAATATTAACATGTGGGTTTGGCAAAACGCTTGATTTAATCAGGTGTTACACTACTGGCGCAGTACTCAAGCTTTTGCACCTGACCTTTCCTTTTCAGTTCATTGTTTGTGGGAGAAAATCCTGATGTGAAAGACAAACACAACAGCCTTCTGCCGCCCCCTAGTGTCACAGATGCCCAGAGCTCACCCAGAAAACACCATTCTTTCATTATTTACCCTTATCTTTCATTATTTTATCGTGTTTTTTTTTCCTCTAGAGCACAAAACATTTTTAAGACTCTTCCTTCATGCTGCTTTTTACATACAACGGCATAAATGTTAAAACACACACACACACACACACACACAAGTATAGAACAGGCGGTAAAATTGTACATAGTATGTTATGTATGTTATGTACGAAGCCCCTGAGAGGACATGGTAATGCCAAAAAAAATAGCTCATATCAGATGGGAGGAAAAAATTATATTCCGATGCTTTTGCGTTCTCTCACAAAAGTATTGCGTCCCCCGAGAAACTTTGCATTCTCTCGCAAAACACTTGCATTCGCTTGCAAACGTGTTGTGTTTTCTCGAGAAACTTTGCATTCACTCACAAAAGCACTAAAATGCCATTTTCCTCCCACTTCATGTTATTTCCACCACAAGGTTTTGTGAGCGAATGCTTCTTGGTGGAACGGAAAAGTTTTGCGAGCGAACGCAATGGTTTCTCGCGGGAACGTAGCAAAAGATTGGAGAGCGAACGCAAAATTTCATTGAGGAACGCAGAATATTGGCGCGTAAATGCAAGCTAGTGGCAAGTGAAAGCAAAGTTTCTCAGGGAACACGAGAGAACACAAACGCATTGGCGGCTGGTGCCAACAAACCAAATTAGTCATGCAGGACTGAATGTACTCATTTTTAAATAACCCTTTAACAAGTGGTATAATAATGTATCATTACTGCGTAGCTAAAACATGGGAAATTCAGCATTTAAAGCATGCCATAGGGTAGGGCTGGGCGATATATGGCCAAAAAAATCATATCTCTGTATTTGTGGGATGAATGGAGATGTTGAATGGCGTGGGCTGAATGGCGATGTATCTCAGTATTTTCGACATTTTTCTATTTGAATTTAAAAAAAAATTATTTCACATCCTGCCCAAAATTGTCCTACAAACAATGTTCATATTGAAGGCTATGAAAACAAAACTAGGCCTATTATGTGTAAAAAAAATTAAAAAGGGGGTAAATCTCATCTAACGTAACATTACAATCTAAAAACAAAAGCATGCTTTTTTTAAAGCAGAAGTTAAATTCACTAAACTAATAATGAAAATAAATAAAAACATTGATTACCCTACAACAGTCACTTTACAGATAATGCTATATTAAAAATACACCTACTTAAAGGTTTGAATCTCTACATATGGCACATTTATGTTCATCAACAACAACAAATATTTAGCAAAATGTGTATTTTAGTCAGAATTATTGCGGTCCTATACTAATGCGTCCACTCCTGTCAGCAAAATGGAAATGTTTGCTCGACTTTCTAACATTTACAGATGGACAATATGTCTGTGAAATGTAAGTTATGCACTGAGGAAATTCTTGTATGTCACTTCAGGTTAAAGATTATTAATAGAGTTATGTTTGTTCCCACCAATCGCTGCACAAGTTAAGGTTACGCATGATGACGAAAGCACGTTAGCACGTTAGCTAGCCCTCCCGGAACCCATAGAGAATGCTAAAATATATATTTGTATGGAGGTCTATGAGAACAGCCAGAGTGAAATTACCCAAGAAGGGGCGGTACTCCACAGAACGTGACTTGATGCTGATTGGACTATATATCCAGAGGCAGAACAGTCTAGAACAGTGACAGCTAGCATAAAGCCTCGTGCACACCGGGACGATTATCGCACGCGCTTATCGCCAGCGTTTTTCGACACGTCTTTGTGTTCATACCCAAGTGATTTTCACTGCAGATGCGCCGGGTGAACGTGCAAATTCACTCCCAGACAGTAGATGGCGCTTATTGAAAAACAGAAATACCCCTCAAATAGATCCTTTTTGATCTGCAATTCCTCTCCACAATGCTGCGTTCACACCAAACGCGAATGACGCGAATTGGCCGCGAATTGAGCGTCTTGCGCGTTACGCGCGAATGGTGCTTTTTGTGCATTCACGCATTTGAAGCGAATTCACGTCTGACGCCCGAGTTGAAAAATTTGAACTTTGGCGTCAAATCGCGCCGCGTTAACCAATCAGGAGCCTGCTCGCTGCTGTCACGTGGTAAAGTTACATGATGAGAAACCCTGCATAAATTAAAAATGCTACTATTGTGTCACAAAATTAGGTTTTTAGACTTTTTCAGGTGAGAATGTAGTTGTTTAAAGCTCAAATCTGTGGTTTATTTATAAAGAAATCGCCTATTTAAAAAAAATTATCTTGTGTTTGTGGAGTTGTGAGATCCAGGCGATCACCGGCCGTTCAGCGCTCATAACCCCGGCGAGAGCAGCCTTTCCTCGGCCAGTCCTTCTGACATTTGCCGCTGGCTCTGATGTCCTGTAGTGGTGCATCTTGTGTGGATCGTTTTGACTGAGGGCAAAGAGAAGTTTCATAACTTTAAGGACATTTTTTAAAGGATATTTAAATATACATGCAGTGAAGATAATGTAGGAGTTGTGTGTTCAAGCGCCTTGAACGCGCATCTATTTCGCTTCAAACGCTCGATTTATACACGTGTCCAATTCGCTGTGGACGCGCAAATGGATTCAAAATGAAAGACTCTGTAGTCACGTTTTTGACGCTCTATTCGCGTTTGGTGTGAACGCAGCATAACAGCATAACAGCTCCCTTTTATGGAGATGTAGTCGCTGTGGCGTTTATCATAAAGTTCTTTATGTTCAGAAACCAGAGAGACCAGCAGCTCTACAATCATCTTGCCTTGTTGCATCTTCTTCTTCGTTTACTTACTTCCTCTTCGTCATCTTCTTCACAGGTATCAATGTGTGCTCGGCAAGACCGTTTTGTGGGTTCACTCTTATTTAATGTGACTGAAAAATCCCTTTCGTCCCTTTTGCATTTTGGTGGTGCGTTGCCCTAATGAAGAAACCACCCCTGAACAAACTAATTGAATTCAAAGTTTCTCTGGGACACAATACTTTTGCGTTCACTCTCCAATCTTTTGCTACGTTCCCACGAGAAACCATTGCGTTCGCTCGCAAAACGTTTCCGTTGCACAAAGGAGCATTCACTCACAAAACTTTGAGATGGAAATAATATGAAATGGGAGGCAAAACTATATTTGAGTGCTTTTGTGAGTGAATGCAAAGTTTCTTGAGAAAAGATACATTAATATAGCGCTTTTCTGGGTACACAAAGCACTTTACATGGAAGAGGGGGGAATCTCCTCAACCACCACCAATGTGCAGCACCACCTGGATGATGTGACGGCAGCCATATTGAGCCAGAACGCCCAACACACACCAGCTTATGGTGGAGAGGAGACCGAGTGATGAAGCCAATCTGTATGGGGATGATTAGGAAGCCATCATGGACAGGGGCCAATGGGTAAATTTGGCCAGGACGCCGGGGTTACACCCCTACACTTTTTCCGAAGGACATCCTGGGATTTTTTAATGACCACAAAGAGTCAGGACCTCGGTTTAACGTCTCATCCGAAGGACGCTGCTTGTTACAGTATAGTAAATAACAAAAACAAATGAAATGTTGTTCTCACATAATGATTATATATGAATGGGTAAATGCTTTTTGGGTTTCAAATGAACTCTCCCTAGTTTAAACTCTGAAGTTTCAGTGGTTTGCGTGCGCACTTGAAACGATTTGAGACACGATGGAAGCCGCTTCCAAAACGAACGAGAACTTTTCAAAACTAAGAAATTCCCAAGACTCGAAGCTCTCTTGAAAACCAGGAATTTGACGAAGCTGTTCAACCGCGAGGCAGTCGTCAAAATCCGGTTGATCTCATCAAAGAACAGCAGAAGTGTGGGCTTCGTCTTTGATGTCGCGAGGAAGACGTTCAAACAGAGACTGATGGGTCCGTATTCAGTTCATCAGGTGTAGGGGTCTCCGAGCCAGCTGATACCTTACCAAGGGGTTTCAGAACAAAACAGCTCTGCCCTCCCTAGCTATTAACATCTCCATCACCTCTGATATCATTTCTAATTATCCTGAGTTATGATGGGGGGAAAAAACACTTTGTGCAAATCTTGCAGGTCCTAATTTGGAGTGGTGGGAGTTAACACACCTGCCATATTCCTGCTGACAGCGTGATTTGAGCGAGGGGGTTGTTTTGTTGCGAACGCTCCGGAGAACTTTGAGAGTTGCCAATACCGGCACGGCCGCACCATGTGAAAATGTTGACTGCCGGATGATTGATGGTAGTTATTTGTGGCTTCCTAACCCTCATCCCTTCTCCTGCCTTCCCCACCACTCCTACCCATCCCTGCCTGCATCTCTCGCTCCTGTTTTCCGGGGTTTCCGACTCGGAGGCAGTGAAAGGGTGATTAATAATGTGTAATGCCGTGTGAGCTGCTCCCTGTGACATTTGGAGAGGGCGTTCTCCGTCTGCTGCACGGCTTGTGAATCGGCCAATGGAGAGAGAGCTTCCTAAAAGCCCACAGCAGTCAAGGATATAAGTATCCGTTGAATATCTCAGACATTCATTTATGTCCAAAACAACTGATGTTCTCAACGTATGTTTTAATGTTTTATTTCAACACATCTGGAAGCTGTTATGCATACAGTACAGTGTTAATAATTAATAATTACCCCTTTGTTGTTATATGATGAATGCTCTAAAGCAAAAAAAAAGTAATTTCCCGAAATATGAAAGGAACTTTCTATGCATCTATGCTTTTTGCAATGTATTTTTATCGTAAAGCATGCTGAGCTGTGTTTCATGTATTAAATGAATAAACAAATAAAGTTTATTATAATTATCATTATTATTATTGATGTACCTATATTAGGCTGAAATTCTAATCTCATGTCATATTTGACTCTATATTCAAAAGAAGCAAAATAAGAAATTACAATTTGCATTCAGTAAATTATGTATGTGTTTTAGGCATTTTCTTATTTGCATTGTGACATTATTCTCATGACAATTAATGTTTTATTCCTCAACTAATTAATGCATTTCATAACAACCCCACACCCACCCCACTCTCATTAATAACTGTAATCCGTCTGGAACCTGGACGTTTTATTTTTTTGTACTATATATATACTATATATCATTGTTGTTGTTTGTTTTTCTAATTCTCATTCTCAGTGGTGATTATTATTACAGTAAAAATGTATTACGAAAATATTAATGTTAAATTTGATTACAATTTTTACTTATTTTTGTATTATATATAAATCAGCAGAGAATAAAGGGAATGCAACAAAGACTAAATATTTAACAATTATAATAACAAAAATATATACATATTAAAAAAACTAATTCTATATCACAATTTTTATATTACAGTACTTCAAATTAGATTGTTCAGCATTATGTTAATGAGCACACATTCTGGACCTAAAAATGATTTTCTTTATTCAATTAAATTCAATTTCACATTTATTTGTATAGCCCTTTTCACAATACATATTATTTCAAAGCAGCTTTAAAGAAAATGTATGCATCTACAATTGACAGTGATCTGTTACCAGAGGTGACTGTCCAAATTATGTATTTCGGAAATGTACGCAGTCAGCTAACATAATTTCTTATTAATAAATTCTTGTTATAGAATTTCTTATTCCACTCATTTAAACTTGAGGAGATTCTCCCAACTATTGTGCTGTTCTACTGTCTATCCATTACTGTCTCAATTTCATTAGTATTTATTATTATTATCATAATGTATCAACTGAAAGTGGTGCTGAAAGCCAATATGATGGCTGAAATTAAAAATCTATACAGTTGTGCCTCTGTAGAAAAAATATTTACACTAAATCCTGCACTTCCAGTCAAATTACCTATAATAGAACAGGCTGTGTTTTCATCACATGACAAGAGTGTGTGTGTGTGTGTGTGTGTGTGTGTGTGTGTGTGTGTGTGTGTGTGTGTGTGTGTGTGTGTGTGTGTGTGTGTGTGTGTGTGTGTGTGTGTGTGTGTGTGTGTGTGTGTGTGTGTGTGTGTGTGTGTGTGTGTGTGTGTGTGTGTGTGTGTGTGTGTGTGTGTGTGTGTGTGTGTGTGTGTGTGTGTTATGTAGAGGGTCTGACAGTGGTGCAAAAGCCAGCGGGACCCCACACACAGTCTCTCAGACACTCTTAGTGGCTGTCCAGTGATTGGCCTTTGAAATGATCTGGCATTTCACAAGTATTTCTTTTTTCTATTAGGAAGGTGTCACATATAACTTTCATAATGTGTCATATTTCTGAGTGAAATATTCATCAAGAAATAATATAGGACTGAAATGAATTTAATCTCTTGGGATTTGATTGGATCATAAATGTTATGCTATGATATCATTGGTGAATATTCTTGTCCCCACCCACACGACCTTGGTTACATCATCAGACAAGTAAATTTGGAGGTGAAAGTTATTCGATTTTTATTTTTGGAACTGATGAATCATGCACAATAAGACAAGTGGCATTTAAAGTAGAGTATTTTGAATCTTGGATGCAGGCATAAATGTACTTAAAATGTTATATATACGTACACACATCAGAGAATCGTTAAATTAAAGAATTATCTGATAAGATAGTCAACTCTATACAAACTGTATAAAAAAGAAAATTCACAATGAATGTATAGCGAATATCAAAATGCAGGAGCTGATAGAAGGACAAGACAGACAGAGCATTTGAGATGTGGAGAGAGAGAGAGCGTGTGTTTCATTAAATGGTCAATATATCTTGTGTTTTCTGGATCATTTAAGCCACATTACAGTGCAGTGAAACTCTTTTAATTTCTAAAGTGCCTTTCAACGGCTTTACCTTCAGGCTGGAGGAGAAAACAGCAGCTGGAGCCAGAGAAGCGCACCGGGCGTACACACCTATACACACACACACAACGTACACACACGTATGGGCACATATCTGTCTGCACACAAGCATAAAAACACAAAAACACTTTAACAAACAGTCGTTAAAGATCCTACACAAAGTATTAAAGGAAAAATGCATTCCTTGAAAATCTACATTTTATGGAACAAATGTTAGGAGTGCAAAAATTGCTATAGCATATATTGAGTAGTTGCTTAATATCCCAAATGACAACAGCTCTAAACAAGGCCATTCACTGTGCTTTTTTGAGTGGTAGTGTATATTAATTCTCATAGTGGCTGGATGCCAAGATACGGCTGGAGGTTCAGGTTTGGGAATGACACATAGTAAGTAGCACAAGCGAGCAAATAAGTGAATGGATATTTGGAGTGTCTTTGATGGGTTATACATAAATGAAGCTAGCCTTTCTTTCTGGGGCATTTACTTCAGGATATGAGCGCTGCTGGAAATTCAGCAGTGTTTCATCTGAAAGAATAAAAGAAACAAAGCCCTTTAATATCTCAGTTGTTTCTCCTATAAAAAAATGAATGATAAATCGTTTTGAAGCCTCATGCCTCTCAGATGTTCCTCCACTAATCTCACATGAGTCTTAGAAGAGATCTCAACAAATTTCCATCAAATTCTTGAAACACTAAATGATCTGAGCTGATATCCACATTCATTTCATAACTCTACTATTTGTTTGTCTACTCGTTTGCTTTTCTGTTTAGAAATGAAACAAATTTCAGACATTGCTTAAACTTGAAAGAAGTCTTGGGAGACTTCAAGATATCATGTTTATCTGATATTTAAGTTATTTATTACTTTAATCATTATTTTATTCTAAATATTGAACATTTGGAACAAACTATATTATTTCCAATCAATTATATTTTATTATGGCTAAATTGAATGCCTTAATTTAGGGTTAGAGTTAGGGTACGATTATTAAACTGTACTGAATCTCGTTCTTGAACTCTCTACCTGTCCTGTATTGGCCAAGGAGGTTATCCAGTTCTTCGGCCCTGACTGCACTGACTCCTTTCAGCCCTTCGGCTCATCCGTCACTGGCTCCTCTTAGCAACTCGGATCTGCCTTGGGTTTCCTGTTTGCCAGCTTTGCCCTGTTATGTAGATTCCCCAGTTCTGCCTCAAAACACCAAGCCCATCCCTCCACCTTGGCATGTTGACCAGTTGGCTCCACCTTGACTCCTCACCCTTTTGGCTCCACCTAGGACTTTTGTCCTTACGGCTCCACCGGGCTCCCTCGTCCCTCCGGCTCTACCTTGTTCAGTCATTGCTCTGACTCCACCATGGACTTTCAGGCCTTCAGCTGTGCCTCTTCCCTCTACCCCTTTGGCTCCATCTGCCTCCTCCTTCCTCCCGGCTCTACCTCCCTAGTCCTCAGTCGCTCTGTCTCCGCTTCAGTCCTCCGGAAACCTGGCTCCACCTTGCCTGCTCGTCACTATGTCCCGGCCTCCATGTCCGTCTGTTTTGCCTGGTCTCTACGGCTCTGCCTGGGTCTTCACCTCCACCGGCTTCGCCTCTGTCAGTCGTCCCCCAGGTTCTGCCTGGCATCTCCACCAAAGCTCCATCATGGCTCCTCTCTCCATCGTCTCCATTGTGGGTCTTCATCCTGCTAGCACTGTTTGGGTTCACTTCCGTCTGCCTGCTCTCTATTTGCCAAGGAGGTCTTTTTTTAACCCACTGCCCGTGCCATCCAGTTCTTCAGCCCTGTCTCCACTGTCTCCTTCCTCCGCCACGGACTTCTGGGCCTTCAGCTGTGCCTCTTCCCTCTATCCCTTCGCCTCCATCAGACTCCTCCTTCCCTCCGGCTCTACCTCAGGCCATCACCACATCTCGGCCTCGGCTGCCAGATCCTTCAGTGTAGCCGGTCTCTCCGGCTCTCCGGTTCGCCTGGGTCTCCACCGGCTCCGCCTCTGTCAGTTGTCCCCCTGGTTCCGCCTGGCATCTGGCACTGTGAGCCTTCATCCTGGTAGCACTGTTTGGGGTCAAGTCCTGGTTCCTTTCACCGTCATCTCCCTGGCTCCTCCCTTGTAGCTCCATATCCTCCTCCTCAGCCCTCTCTAGCCATCCTCTGATGAAGGCGCATGGATGCACCTTTTTGATGGTGGGATAATGTGTTTGAGTTGGACTTGAGTTGATTTTTCAGTGTTTCCTGTTCTGATTCCTTTTGTTTGTATTTGTTTGCTTGGTTACTTATTGTTTGATTACGATCTGCACCCGTTTCCTGTTTCATTGATTATCCTTTGTATTTATATCCCTCAGTTTGTAGCCTTGCTTGTCCATTCTCCTCAGTTTTGTTCTGTTATTGTGTTGAGAGTTTAAATTATCCTGATTATATTGTTTTGTTTTTTGGGGGGCTTAAGAAACGACTGCTGCCCTTAAATCCTGCTTTTTGATATTTTTTATATCTGAAAATCATATTGTATCTAAAAACACAATTAATTATTTAAATTTTATTCCATTGCTAATTTTAATAAATTTAACTTATTTTTTATTCGAAACTGCATAATAGTGCATCAAAAACATGTCACAAACAAAATGACAAAAAACAAATCAAATTAAAACATAAAATTTAAAATATATATATATAAAAAAAAATATCCATTTATTCTGTAAGTTAAAGCAAACCAGATTCTGTATCAGTGGATTGTAATGCTTTGTTTAGATCTTTCCCTCTCAAAACGCCAATTTGGGCAGCAACTTATTGGGCAAAGAATAGAGAAAAGCAAAATCATCCATCATGATGCATAAAAACAGCCTGCAGCGCAGAAACTGCAGCCACACAGAGGGAAATATTTGCACAGGCCCGCTGGGCCTCCTCGTATGTAAAAAGCAAAAAACATAAATGTTTCAAAAATGTTCTCTTTTTATTAGATGAATTGCACCATTAAATAACATTATACAATGTGAAAATGCACCATTAATTTTCCCCAAAACAGACATAAATATGAGGCGGCGGCTGGTATCTCGTGTCTCAATCTTCAGTGAGTCCCACAGGGCCACATTTCAGAGCTATTCTATCCCATTATGCAAATAGACACAATTGAGGAGAAGAAGATCTATAAAGACGTGTTTGGGGCTCATCACTTTGAAATGTGAAAATAAATGACTTTCTAATTGTTTGGCCTGAAACACAGAAACGGACTAATCGAGCAAGCAGCCCAGCGGTGGCGATCACAAAATATTCGTGGGCCTGTTAGGCTCTGAACATTAGAGGGGGGGGAAATAATATACAATCGGGTGCTTATATAATCAATCATCGAACCAGGAAGAGAGATTTAAGAGAATGTAAAGTGCACATACGCTACTAAAACGTGACAAAAGGACCATATGTATTTAAGGAATTCGGTGTCTAAAAAATGTGTAATCATCATTGATGCTTCAGATCATCCTGTGATTTAACATTCCTAAAAACAACAAAGATCATCCCATCTACTCCAGCAATCTCCCGTCCCAAGGCAACCCCTAACCTTTCAAAAGTACAAACACACACTCCCCACATGACAAATGAATTCTAAAGGTTTACCAATTCATCAATGCAGATCTGCTTCGGAATTTCATTTCTTTTTCACTAGCGGCGCAGGAATGGCTAATTAATCCACGTTCTACGTGGCGGCGTGTCGGTGTGTGTTTGTTGTTTATTTTTACTACTGAACGGAGAAATGCAGGAGCCGGCCGTTTTTTCTTCTTCACTCCACGGCAACAGCAGGGAAGGTGATTAATTTTAATACAGCGGGAGGAGATTTTGACCCTAAACAGGAAAGTCTTGTTGAGGTTCTGATTTATTTTTGGAAGGTGACAATGGCATTAATTACGCCGCCGCAGGTGTAGGCCCTAATTTTTCTTCTCCAACCCAGCCTCCGCTAGCCTCGTGTTCAAGACGTGACAACAGCGCAGCAACAACAGCAGCGGGACGGTAACATTTTGTCGTCGTTGTAAGTCAGACCCACTGCAGATTTCTGGGTGGCTTGAGAGCTCCTCACAGCTGAAGATTATACTTCAACCACTGACACAACAGCAGGTATTTTCAGTGGTTGAAGCACATTGAAATACATATTTATTTGCCTACCAAAAAAAGCAAGCAAAATGGTGCATGGGGTCTCTCGGGAACGCTATGAATAAGCACATCTATTTTTGGACAAGTTCATCAAAATGAACCGCTTGAAAGAACGGACTCGTTATAAACAAGAGATCAAAAAGTGCCCGGTTATCATGACCCAGTTAGTCCCTGCTGGTACATGCCATAACTACCCTATTTCTGGCTGCATTTTTCTCCTTTGACGGCCAATAGTAGGTGATACCGGTGCCTTTTTTTAGAAGGGTGAAACTGACTGATATTACTCTTTTACGTCACCGCTTGTGTATTTCCAGGGGGTCCTGCACCAGCCCGGGCACTGAGATGAATGGATACTGCACAACTGAGAAGATTAATTCAATGACTGAAAGAACGTGAAGTTTTAAAAATAAAACAATTCTGTACAAAATGTCTTCTATAAACCAGGTAAGATAGAGTTTATATCCCGACCGCCTGAGCTTTGCTTCCTGCAGTAATGATGATGTTGAGTTTATAATAAAAGGGTAGAAAGTTGTTTGTTTCTTGTTGAAACTTCTCGAAACATATATCTGGCTGTAGGGAATTCATGCTTGTGTCTGACAGACAGGTAAGCGAAAGGAAAACAAGGTGTGTCAAGGGTAGATCAAGAACAGCCTTGACTGAGACATCCAGACAACATTTACCCTGCTATGATTGAGCTAACCGTGTGTGACATGAACATTCGACTCATAACAAATCATCCATACTGTATACTGACGGTGACAGTGCCATCTCTATGAACTTCTAGCGCAATATAGAAGAACTGAGTCTACAAAACAAGAAATACAGCTACAGTCCTTGTAGAAATCTCTACAACATAAAGAGTTTTACCAACACACTCTTATGGCAGTTTGTTTATGTTTTGGTGGCTAATTCACATGAATTTGTACAAACTAATTCACACATTTTCAATCAATATCCTTACGTCCCACTGAGGGGTTGCTTTAGGGGTGGACTTTTTTTTTCTCTCATGAAAACCCTTTCTTGTGGTTTTCTCTTGATTCCTCGAACTAATACACTGACCGAAGCGCAAAAGAAAACTGTTTTGCTCATATGTTGCCCTGTTTATGTCTCCGGAGACTTTTACATGACATCATGTTTAACTAAAAATGGGAAAATCTTTATCTAGGGCCCTATGATTTCTGCGATGCGGAAAATGGCATCCAGTCATAAAAAATTATATTTACTGAATAACGCATAATTTCACGGAATTTGTCAAATTTAATGAAAAAATAAAAAGCAGATCAGTACACAAATCTAATCGCGATATAGCTAGACTAGTGTCTGTGAATATTCAACCGCAACAAGACTATTTAATTATACTAATCCTGCATGTTCATGTTCACGCGCACACACACACACACACTAAAGCACACGTGCCGCTCGCTGTGTTTTCTGACGCATGAGCTTCATCTCTCTGAGAGTCACTTCATGAGCATTTTACCGTTTCATTTGAGAAAAACTATCGTCAGTTTCAGAAACACACAGAAACTCAAAGGTCTTCATGGCAACCTGTCAAAATAAAAGTTTGGTTTAGCTTGAAATTGTGAAAAAAATATATTACTGTTGTACAGAATAATTTAGCTACATCTCAAATAATACTAATACTAATAAATTATAAATGTTTAATTTATTTGTTAAATGCGTTTCAGGATTACAATTAATTAGACATGCTTTTTAAGTATTAAAATTTAATTAAACTTTTAAAATGGAATCCAGAAAAATTAACATGGAAAAAAACTGAATTTGGGAAAAAAATTAACGGATTTCATAGGACCTTAATAATGCATTTTGGCCATTCATTTAGACGACGACACGTTTTGGGAGAATGAAAATTAAAACTTTTGACAACGGGTTTCGTCATCTCCATGTTAACTACAAAAACGCAAATTTGTGCAAACAAAGACATCATGCGCATGTGTATTGCATCTTCGGTCTATAGGCATGCGTGAGAACTTGACAACCAAAACAACGATGGCAGACTACAGGACTGTGTTTGTGCTGAGTTTATGAACACTTCTCCAACAAAGTGTAGCTTTACTGCACTACTACGACCAGCGGAGATGCGTTATTTGCATACGTAAAATAATGTGTATGTGCACAGGTGTGTAGTGTTTCTATACAAAGTGACATGAGTAATACAGCGTTTTTAGTTGCTTTCGCAGATCCTTGTTAATGGGATTGTTCTGACAACGTTGTCGTCTGTACGCCAAACATTTAAAAAAAAAAATTTGGGATATCGTTATCGTGTAAACATACCCTTATTGGATATTAACTTTTGTCTCAGCTGTTTCTCCACTACAGTGAAAATGGTTCAGGGAGAGAAGAAGGTTATTTGATGCTTTACAGATATGAATTTTAAGACTGCATATCTGAATAAACATCCCACCATGTATTGAAATACCCAGTAGCATCCCAGCTGATGATCCTTGAGCCCAGACTCCAGTCCAAATGTTTGCTGTTAGCGTTCACATGAAGCGGCGCTCTGCCATGTGTCTGATTTTGACAGCACTTACCAAGGGATTTAAGTGTGATGGCTCTTGTTCACAGGCACTGCTAATAAATTATCACCTCTGAGTTCTTGTATAAGCATTTGACAGTGACAGACTAGGAGGGAATAGGTCACACTTCCCCTCAGCTGAATGTAAACTCAGAGTGGAAACTTTTAAAAGCATTTTCAGTGTTAGTTTTTACTTGTTGTTCGCAGCAGCCACTGAACTCAAGATATTGTGAAGTTTTGACATTTGAAATAAATATACAGGGAAATACATCAAATTGCAACACTAGTTTTAACTTAAATTATTTTTAAAAAATGTATCTATTCAAACCTGCAGGAAAAGATGTTAATTTTTTAAAGATAATTAAGATAAAAACATAATATTTTATTTAGTATTGCCCAGATTAAATTATAAGTCATAAATTTTACAAGTCAAAATAATTTACACAATCCACACACATAAACTACAATCAGACTTGACAGCTTGAAGAGGCAACACATAGGGTGCTATCATACACACGGCGCAAGTGTTTTCTGCTAGTTTTAGCCCAGCGCAGTTCTCATTTTCACGTCCAGCGCCACGTTGTTTAAATAGCAAATGCACTCGCGCCCATCTGTTCGCCCATCGGCGTGCTGGTCTTAAAGGGGTGGTAAACCACGATTTCACTATTCTAACTTTAGCTAGCGTGTAATGCTGCTGCTTGAGCATAAACAACATCTGCAAAGTTACAACGTTCAAAGTTTAAAGCAAAGGGAGATATTTGCTTTTAAAGAAATCAGTTTCTAAGAACTACAGCAAACGGCCAGTAGGCGACTACACACATTCCTCCAGGGTTGGTGACATCAACAGGCTCAATATTTACATAAACCCCTCCTCCGAGAATATTAAATAAGGGGGGGTGAGGCCATTTTGTATCGCGGCGCTGTTGTGGTATAGTTAGGCTGGAGTGTTGTTGCCGCGATGCAGAGGAAACGCTGTTATTTTCATCCGGATTGCAGGTCGGGGGTACTTGCTTTGTTCAGCCTTCATAGGGACAGGGGTGCGTTGCAGAGCGTTTAACATACAGCATGTTATATGCACGTGTGTATGAGACAGAAGGGAACAGGCGCGTGCGGGGCTCCCGCAGAACATCTCAGGAAAACTTCCATCTTCGCGAGTTCAATGCCGGATTTGCACAACGTCAGCTGCATAAGACAAACACTGCCAGTGTGTGAATGCACGACGCGCGCGGGGCTCCCTCCCGCAGCACATTTCACGGATGAAAACTTTCACAATGTTCGCGAGTTCAATACAGGATATGCACAACGGCTTGTCCTGAAAGCTGGATTTACAAACAGAAGCTGTTCACGGGCCACAACCTGTAAGTCTGATTTATTTTTCATCGATGTGTTTTCCTGTAATATGTTGTAGCAAGGAAGTAAACAGATGACAACGCTGTTCTGCAAACCAGTCTGTTAAATGCTCATTCATACTTAACGTTATCCGACGAACACCTAACGTTACAAACACTAACGTTAAAATCTCAACAGCGAACTTGGAATTAGTGTAAATGATTCTTTAATTAGAGCTTTTATGTGTTGTTTATCTACAGGCTTGCTAAACATGGTTCTGTGTGTGATTTGGCTACTAGTAAAGCCAGTGTTTAGTGTTTTGGGTTAATAGTTCTTGCGACAGATATTTGGCTATAATCGTTCTAAAAATACAAAAGTTAAAGTGCCATTCAGTAGCGATCACTATAGATCCGCAGTCTTTACTCTTGAGGACTGAACAGGTTCTGCTCGATCATCTTCACTAAAATGTTCTGGGTCTGATTCGGGCTCATATTGGTGTGGTTTTATTGACGCCATCGTTTCTAATACTGACCAAAGCACAGCCTCCGGTGAAGGGAAGGGGCGTGACGTTTCCGACAAACGTGCACTGCGGTTAGCGAATCACAACACACTGGGCCAGCTAACCAATCAGAGCCCACTGCGTATTTTTGAGGGACTGGCTTCATACAACCCGGAAAGCATCAGACCGTTTTACAAGGAGGGACAGAGCAGTGTAGAATAAAGGTCAAATATATGAAAAATAATGATTTTTTTTTTTTAATCGAAGCATGAACACACGTTACAGTGCACCCCACAAACACAATCAAGCCTTCAAAAGAATGTGTTTTACCACCCCTTTAAAACCAGGTGTGTTCAGGTGCATTGTTGGTGTGTTGCTGTTTTGAGGAACTGAAAACGACTGACAAAAACCTGGTCTAAAGTCAGTATTTTTAGTGTTATTTAAAGGGCGTGTTAGTAATATGCACCTACTCTCACCTAAAGGATTATTAGGAACACCATACTAATACTGTGTTTGACCCCCTTTCGCCTTCAGAACTGCCTTAATTCTACGTGGTATTGATTCAACAAGGTGCTGAAAGCATTCTTTAAAAATGTTGGCCCATATTGATAGGATAGCATCTTGCAGTTGATGGAGATTTGTGGGATGCAAATCCAGGGCACGAAGCTCCCGTTCCACCACATCCCAAAGATGCTCTATTGGGTTGAGATCTGGTGACTGTGGGGGCCATTTTAGTTCAGTGAACTCATTATCATGTTCAAGAAACCAATTTGAAATGATTCGAGCTTTGTGACATGGTGCATTATCCTGCTGGAAGTAGCCATCAGAGGATGGGGACATGGTGGTCATAAAGGGATGGACATGGTCAGAAACAATGCTCAGGTAGGCCGTGGCATTTGAACGACGCCCAATTGGCCAAAAGTGTGCCAAGAAAACATCCCCCACACCATTACACCACCACCACCAGCCTGCACAGTGGTAACAAGGCATGATGGATCCATGTTCTCATTCTGTTTACGCCAAATTCTGACTCTACCATCTGAATGTCTCAACAGAAATCGAGACTCATCAGACCAGGCAACATTTTTCCAGTCTTCAACTGTCCAATTTTGGTGAGCTCGTGCAAATTGTAGCCTCTTTTTCCTCATTGTAGTGGAGATGAGTGGTACCCGGTGGGGTCTTCTGCTGTTGTAGCCCATCCGCCTCAAGGTTGTGTGTGTTGTGGCTTCACAAATGCTTTGCTGCATACCTCGGTTGTAACGAGTGGTTATTTCCGTCAAAGTTGCTCTTCTATCAGCTTGAATCAGTCGGCCCATTCTCCTCTGACCTCTAGCATCAACAAGGCATTTTCGCCCACAGGACTGCCGCATACTTTGTAAACCCTAGAAATGGTTGTGCCTGAAAATCCCAGTAACTGAGCAGATTGTGAAATACTCAGACCGGCCCGTCTGGCACCAACAACCATGCCACGCTCAAAATTGCTTAAATCACCTTTCTTTCCCATTCTGACATTCAGTTTGGAGTTCAGGAGATTGTCTTGACCAGGACCACACCCCTAAATGCATTGAAGCAACTGCCATGTGATTGGTTGATTAGATAATTGCATTAATGAGAAATTGAACAGGTGTTCCTAATAATACTTTAGGTGAGTGTATAGACGGGTGCACAACGCGCATATACTCTGATCATTACACACAGGGATGCGCAGCAGCACACAAACATTTATATATATTAAAAATAAAAGGATTCCTCTCTGAAGAAGCATTCAGTCTTGGTGCCATGTAAATAGTGAATCCGCCATGGTGCAGGCGCAACTGGCTCTTAAAGGGAAAGGGAGATGAGACTCTGATTGGTTTATTGCACGTTACGCCCAAAACACACCCATGACTCATTAAGAGACTTGGTACAACCCTTTTGGACCATGTGCCTGGTGCACTGACTGTTTTGTCCCGTCGTTAAACTAGCAAAAGTGGATTCGGACACGCCATGAGCTTCAGACCATGTGCTTAGATCGTTAAAATAGGGCCCATAATGTTAACTCTTTCCCTGGCATTGACAGAATTTTCCGTCATTTACGACGCAGCGCTTCCTTGCCGAGTTTTTCCAGCAATCCATGTTTTCACTGTTGGTGGTAGGGGGAGCTATTATCTTCTGAAAGAGTACAGCATCTCTGGATCAAAACACAGGTGAGGAAGAAGATGCAGAAACAAGCGATAGAAGCATTAAAACAGCTCTGTCCTTTCTTTCGATGTATTGCATGTTCAGATTTTCAAACAACAAAATATTCTGGGGCCATGAAAAACTTTCTGTGAAAATGATAACAAATGATGGCAGTGGCTGGCAACTTAAAGGGGCTATGCAACTTTTCCCCCAAAATAAACATAACAATAGCCTTTTTATTTTACCATTTATGACTCAAACATCTCCTGATGAGCATACTGACACCTTGTCCGCTCACAGTGGGTGCACTTATAAGCCTGTATCCTATTTTTCCTCTTTTCTGGCGGGTCGTTTTTTTCCCGCGCTGTCTGCGGATGTGACGTCACCACCGCTGCGAGAGCGAGCAGAAAATAAGAGCAGTTCTGTTTTTTGGCCACAGGTGTCAGTCGCGAGTTTAAATTTCAGAAAAACGCATATAGCCCCATTAAGAGAAAAAAGAGTTAAATATGATTTCAGCAAAATATCGCAGTCAAAATAGGTTCAATAGTGATGTATGAAACTCACTCAGAAGTCACGTTCAAACCAAGCAGCTTTCATTCCTATTGAAATGGCTGGATTTGGAAAATTTGGCGAACAATAGAAAATGTGATATCATTTGCAAAAATCTGTTGATAATCATTATGTTCATCAGTGCTGTACTAAATGTAAAAAATATATATTTATCTAGTATTCTTTTAAAAAATAATAATAATTATGCGCACTTAGGATGCTGCTTTTGGGCTCATGACAAGTAAATCCAAATGTCATTGTCAGATAATCCAGCTGCGGGAGCTGTTGGGGCGTCCCGTCTACACTTGAATTTAAACATTCAGTTCAGTGAATTGACCCGCTTTTCTTTAGAAACATGAAAGCTTCTCTGCGTCTTCTGCAGGTCTCCACACACGGCGCGGTGTGACAGCGAGTCTAATTATGGGGTGAATTAGCGCCCCGTGTAGCCCTGATTACCCCCCTGGTGAGCGGACACACAGAGCGGTGCCCGGCCCCCGCCGGCCCGTCCTGTTCCTCCTCTCCCGAGTGTTGTCTCTTCATTCCTCTGACAGCTCCCTCATTTCTCCATTACAAATTGCCGGCGGCTTCCCTCGGCATGCATCACGGCGTGAGGAGCCAGCCTCAATACCGCCGCTCGGGCCGGTTCATTTATTACCGAGTTTGTTTGCACTCTTATCTGCGGCCTTGCCTGGCCGGACCATCCATCACACACACATCTGCCTGCTGCCCGTCCCACCCCCAAAGCCCCAACGCTGGCAATATCTCTGTCTCTCTCCCTCTCTGTCTTTCTCACTTACACAGCCATCTGTCTGCCCGCTCTACTCCACCTCCCGAATTCTCATGTTTTTTGTTACCATTTCACTCTTTTCTGAGGTCTGATGTGCTCAATTTTTCCTTATAGACTTGCATTACTAGCATGTAGCTCTACTTTGCACTTTTATTCATTTACACATGGAACTTTTTCTAAATAATAAACTGCAAACGATGCTAATTACAATTTCAATGCCTGTTTTGATGCCAGGCTCACCAGTGTGGCGTTATCACTTTCTGTGGAAGACAAAAGGAAAAGGATTTTCATGCTTCCCTTTTTCATACAAAAGTCCAGACTCCATAGTAACTAGGGCTGTCAAATTAAAACTAAAATTTAGTCTAATTAATTTAAAATCAACATTCAAATGCAAAAACGGTACACTCTAATTTGAGGTGTTTTTGTTAGCCTATCCAATTAAACCCACTTAATGTGACGCTGCTGTTCATTCAAAACATTGCTGAAATTGAGAAACTGATTATAGAGAAGATCTTTGACACTTGCACTCTCGTCTCGCCCGATACAGCCATGTTTAGAAAACCATAGAAAGTGAAAAGAAGTTTATTTATTAAGCGAGCAGGGCAACCACCCAGTAGAGCATTACAATAATCTAACCATGAGGTCATGAACGCATGAACTAATTGTTCAGCATTTTGCATTGAGAGCGTATGTCGTAATTTTGATTTATTTTTAAGATGAAAGAATGTGGTTTTACAGATGCTAGAAATGTGGCTTTCAAATGAAAGATTGGTATCAAAGAGCACACCCAAATCTGCCAAGCCAAGATCAGTTATCACTGTATCACTGTGAATCTGAATCTGTATTGTAAAAAGCGCTATATAAATAAAGGTGACTTGACTTGACAGTCCTGGGTCAACATTTCATTCAGTAACATTAGGCAGATTTGATTTATTTGCTGTTTAATGTTGATGATCGCGTTATTTACATATGCATCTGCTTACATATGATATTACTTGTTTCTGTTTCTGCTTCTTGCACATGTGTTTTTATCAGGAGTCCTCTTTCTGACAATGTGGAATATCGCCCCCTACCGTATAACAGTGAAAACAAGGAAAGCCGAAAATTTCTGTCATTGGCGGGTAAAGAGTTAAAACATATACTGTATCTCGACACTTTGTATGGTTTTTTTTTTTCTTTTTCATTCCACTGCATTTTACAAGGTTTTTTACACAGAAGTATTCATGCTACGGCACTTTGTATAGACTATGTATAAATACATGTTGTTGTTTTGTTCATAAATGTTTAATACGAAACGAAACATTAGTTTAAGCTTTACGCACTTTTTTGTACAGACAGTCAAGTTATTTAATTGCCTTGAATAAACAATATAATGTGGTGCATTAACATTTTGCTCATTGCGCACTCTTGTGGCCTCAGAAGACAATAAAAAAAGTCTTTTAAATTTGAATATTATTTGAATATTTAAGCATAAAATTCAAATTTAGTTTTTTAGCCATTTCAACAGTGACCACGTTTTTTAAGATTCAAAAAGAACATTTTGGAAAGGCCCAGACACACCAAACAGAAATCAGAGATGAAATCTGTGTTGTTGCCTATATCTGGGCCAAAAAGTTGCATTTGAAGATAGTGTACAGCCAACAGCCGACAAGCACGTATATTCTGCGCCTGCGTGAGAGGAAAAAACTCTCCAGTTTGTAGGCGAGTTTTTACATACTGTTTTTCAGGCGACAGTATGAAGCATTCAAAAAGGGAAACTGGAAGAGCTAGGACTGTGCCATAAAGCCATTATTTCACTTGACACAGATGGATTTGTAATACAGCGTATTCTGAATATTAGGGCTGGGTAAAAAAAAAATATTTCTCGATTTTAATCGATTCTCACTTTTACAAAACAATATTGATTCTTAAATCCCAAGAGTCGATTAGTCATCCTGTTTTCAGTTAGTGAATGAAATAAATATTGTAGCGCACCTCCGATCCAATAAATCGCAATAATCTTTGTGCTTTATTACTATTGATATGAAACAAAGTCTCAGATTTCAGATTACGTCTATTTTTTACGAAATTCAAAAGCATAAATACCGCTTTGGCGCTGTGGCGCGAGATCGCTCTGCCGCAGCTCAGCTCAAGAGAACCGGCAGCACTGAGTGCACATGAACGGATCTTCTCTTCCGCCTTAATACCAGTTTAACAGCGCAAATAAACATGAATTAGCATCTGAAAGTGTGTTAAAAGATGCAGGACAACTTACTGAAATCCGTATCATGTCACATAGAATAGCTCAAGTGTTTTATAAATGGTTTGTAAACAATGTCATGTAACGTCATATTTACCTCAGAAAAACCATATCCAGTGTCCATAAACTCGTTTGTCAGCTTTAGAAAAATTAACTCTAGAGAGGAGCATTTTGCTAATTATATGCACCATTACATAGGATATTGATTGTCATTTTTAATATTCTTCAATATTTAATGCATGTATGTAGCCTATGAATAAATCTGGCAAGTTTTTATGACAGCCAAATGTTTATATTAAAAAAAACTAATTGGAGTAGAAATATGATTATCTAATTGTAAAGTTAATATTATAACTTTATTATTATAAAAAACTAAAATCATTTAGTGTAATTTAAGTGTTTGTATACAAATCAGTTAATTTTTACCTTCACTATTAGTAGGCTGATGTAGTACCAAATGACTCCCATTGTTTACAACATTAGTTCAGAGATGTGTTTTCCTTGAGAAAATTGGCCATGTATTGTACCTGATATATCTGATATATCTAAAATAATCGAAATTGAATTGAATCGAAAGCTTGTGAATCGAAATCGAATCGAATTGTGAAATTTGTGTCAATACCCAGCCCTACTGAATATGTCCTTCTCACTTTGTTGTTTGCTTGCTTTCGTCTCGTTTTTCTTGTTGAACAGCCAGTCACAGTGATCCATCGCCAATTGACCTATCGGTAAGCCCCTCCCCTCGAACGCAGATGAGCCAATAGCAGTTGAGTATCAGTTGCGCTGGGACCGGAACTCGGACATCTTTAGGTCCATAGAGATGCATTGGAAAATCTGAAGCTCTCATCGGTTTGATGGTGTTTATTCTATAAAAATGCTAAAATGTCGTGCCTGAGGTACTGTAGCACTGATTCCAGGGATCCTGAGAGGATTTTCTGTTTGTCAAACTCTCGATTAAAGGCCCTGCTAACATACAAACCGAAATAACTAACTGTTCTCACGTCATGTTACACTGTAGGTCAAAAACACGAAGGTTTACATTTCAGTGCCTCTCCATATTAAACTGGTTATATGTAAATTAATTTCATTTTAAATATGTTAATGGTAATGCAACGGAGAGAGATAGTTTGTGAATGAGACGTTAATGCGCAGTTCTTATGCTTTGTTTGTTCAGCTCTTACGATGATTTTTTGGAGTGAAAAAGGACATGATAAACTTGATAAACCATCAGTTAAGTTTGGCCATCATTCGGACGGGATATACGCTACAATCTGTGTCCAAAAACATCTTGGGATAAGGTTTTCACACTGACAGCTGTCATTATAAGATATAGCAACTCCATTTGTTTGTCCGAGTTAGCAACAGTAACTAAGGGGGGCGGGGCTTACCAACAGGTCAATTGAACAGGCTCAATTGTCCAAAAAGCTGCCAATATGGGTCCAAGAATGAACCAACATTGACTGACGGCCGACTGTCGGCTTGGTGTGTCATGACCTTACAAGTAAAATGAAAGTACCCAGTGTCTTCTGAAGCCATACAGTAGCTCTGTGAGTAAAAGACTGATAAACTCATTAATCATATTCAGATTAAATAGCTGGATTTTCAAATAATCAGGACTGGATCTCCCAAGGGTCAGCAAAACCTCAGGCTTTTCATACGTTAGGCCAGTATTTCCCAACCCTGTCCACCAACAGTACACATTTTCAGACTTTTCTTAACCAAACACATTTGATTTAACTCATCAACTCTAAGTTTCCTTTTTAACCAAATCCCCCTTTTGTAGGATAAGGCAGTGCTCCTCAATCCTGTCCAGGAGGACCCTCACCGCTTCGCGTTTGGTTTTTCTCCCTCATATAACATACCCTAAACAGCTCATCAGCTATTTACTGCAAGACCTGAATTGAGTGTGTCCGATAAGGGAAAGGGGTGGGAGACCTCCGGGGCAGGGCAAAGGGTCTCACATTTATGGCGCTCCAAAGATGTGTACCCATAGGCCTCATGGGACCATGATCTGGTCATCTGGTCATGGTTGTCACTGGCTGATTTAAGATGCTCATATTATGTGGGATAAAATCTGTACATTTCTAAACTCATGTTTTACCCTCAAAAACTGATGGGGCATTTAATTTGTTCAGTGCTGTGCATTTGGTTTATGGTTTTCCAGATGCGCCTCCTGATTTCCTTTCACTGGAGTCAGAGTTCTGCTCTGACCATCTGAGGCCAGTTGCCAACCGATGAAGGATCTTCCTTCCAATTCACTTGTTATTGTGCTGTCCAGGTGACAAGTATACCTATAGAGTGAGTATTTATTTCAGGAATGTTTTCTTCCATTTTTCTGTCATGATGAATGTTTCTTTTATAAATCCATCGGCGAGGCTTTTAAACCATAAACAATATTTCTTGGGGCCAAAGATTCCTTGTGCAGCACTCTTGAGGAACCTTGAGATTTCCTGGCCGTGATTTAATGGCTCATAACCCTTGAAAGGCAATCCTTCTTCTTCTTCCTCCTTTCCTCTTTCAGCTACGCTCCCTTTCGCCCACCGGATGGCCAGCGAACCGAGGAGAGTGGACAAAAATATTACCCACAATTCCCTCTATCATGGCAGACCACATATATACAGCTGATCTCCAAAATGTGAACGTGCAATAGTTTTCGGAATATTTCTAGGAGAGATTTATAAAACGCTCGCATTCAAAAGTTTGCATGCATGCTCTTCAATTGCTGTACTCATAGGAACATTTTCCGTAAATTTCTGCCTTTATAAATCCAGATTTGTTCTGCACTTTTGAAGTAGGATAAAATGCAACGAATTTACATTCAAATCCAATTGCACATGTATTTTATACATGAGGTCCCTAGTTTTGACTATTATGCTTATCTGATCATCTGTGTACAAACAGCTTTTTCACATTAAAAAATTAATTTGTCTTTTTACTCTTCTTCAAAGTTTACTTTACCATCGACATAAGTGATCCAAACACTGTGAGATGGCCACAGAGACACATATCTTAAGAATCAAACAATCCATACACACAACACAAACACCCATGTCCATAGACAAAACAAGCCCATTTTAGCCTAGTCCAGATTGACAATAAATACATTGTGGTCAGTGGCATGTAAAAATCATTAGGCTGATATCACTAATTGTGTTTTCGTTTCTCTTTGCGCATAATCCTAAGCTTCTCGTTTCAGTCTTCATTAATAATGCATGGATTAATTAAAGCATTCATAGGATTTCTACACATTGAACCAGTGAGATAAAAAGCATCCTATTTCTCATTGGACTGGCCCATGTCTAGACCTCTTTTTTTCTATTCTCATTCTCTTAATTGTATGGTTTCCATGTTTTGTCGATAGCAGGATTAATTTCACAATAGATCAAGCTTATTGATCTTCTACGTCAATGTTATTTAATTTTTTTTAAGGTGCTAATTACCTCCAACAGCAAAAGCAAATTGCATTGTAACTTGTCTGGGTGTTGTCCAATGAAAACAGCCTGGAGAGAAAACATAAACACATTATCGTTAGTATATTTAGGATCTCGTATTACAGACACCATGAAATCAAAACCTAGTGCATGTCTGTTAGCTGTTAGCTCTGCCATCTATGCTAGTGCACTTCTGAAGTTATTGCAGGGAGATTTTGGACTAAGTTGTTATAGTGTTACCGACTATAACAATTCTACATTTTTTATATTTAGTGTTTACTAGGCTGAAATACAAAGTTCTGTTTTGAAACTCTAGATGGTACTGGCTGGTCATTAACTTGATCTGCTTAGCCAATTAAATCGCTGCTCAACCTTTAAATACTTGGTCAGCATTTGCTGTAGCAGTTGCTGTGTGTTTTCAGAAACCCTCCACCTATTTAGATCTGCTATGGCAATTCATGTATGCTATATTGTACAGCAGCAGTATGTCTTACTTGCTCATAGCAGCATTTTGTGTATGTAATGGCAGTAGCAAGTCCCGTACTGGCTCAACAATAACAGCAGCAGCAGTAACCAACAACAGCAGTAGAAATAACGTCTCAGGTTACATATGTAACCTATGTTCCCTGAGAACAGGAAACAAGACACTGCGTCCTAGATCACTTTGGGGAACGCCTCAGCGTGACAGGTGTCTGAAACTACTATCGAATCACAGCAATCCTATTAACCGGTGACAGCCCATGATGTCATCAACAACGTGCGACCCAGAAGTATATAAGGGCGCCTTGCAAACATGACATTCACCTTATCGTCTGAAGGGACTGTTTGGTAGGCAGGCCCCGAGGCATGGCAAAGAGTCTCGTTACCTGTTATCAGGGAACATAGGTTACATATGAGATATGTAACCTTTCGAAGGGAACTCGCACTGCGTCCTAGAACACTTTGGGGAACGATATACCCACGCCATCATGCTAAGGGGAGAGCATGCCAGTGGCAGTGACACCTGTCAGCACCAGCAAATTCAACTGAAATGCCAGAAACCGTCTCCCTCGCGTCACACTGGGCTGTCAGTGACAGCATTCCCTACGGTCATAGCTCAAGCTAAGCCTCAAGATGAATCTGTAATACACTTTACACGAAGGCCACATTGCACCAGGTGCACTATGGGAAGAAGGCCAGCGGAGGCAGTGATGCTTTGGGCAATGTTCTGCTCGGAAACCTTGGGTCCTGCCATCCATGTGGATGTTACATTGACACGTCCCACCTACCTAAGCATTGTTGCAGACCATGTACAGCCTTTCATGGAAACGCTATTCCCTGGAGGCTGTGGCTCTTTCAGCAGATAATGCTCCGCCACAAAGCAGAAATGGTTCAGGAATGGTTTGAGGAGCACAACAACGAATTTGAGGTGTTGACTTGGCCTTCAAATTCTCCAGATCTCAATCCAATCGAGCATCTGTGGGATGAGCTGAACAAACAAGTCCAATCCATGGAGGCCCCACCTCACAACTTACAGGACTTAAAGGATCTGCTGCTAACATCTTGGTGCCAGATACCACAGCACACCTTTAGAGGTCTAGTGGAGGCCATGCCTTGATGGGTCAGGGCTGTTTTTGCAGCAAAAGGCGAACCAACACAATATTATTAATGTTATGCCTGATCAGTGTACATTCTATACTATACAGAACATACTTTTTTAGTGACCGTGAAGTAATTACTTTTACAAAATAAGTGCCTACTCAAGAGAGTTTGCGATTTCTGATGCAGCCCTCACCTTAAGTAGAGGGAGGTGAACTTACCATTCCCTTATCTTCAATTCACAATGCAATTATGTCATTGCAGTATCATCAATGAGATGCACCACTCTCCAGCTCACATATACATGGAAAGAAATAGGATTTTGAAAAATGTGATGTTTGTTTTGCTGGTTTTAAGATGCAGTAATGTTTTTATGGAATAGAGACTCTGTAAACAGTGTAAAAAAGTGGTTGCGTGGTCAGATTGTTTGTTTAGCCAATCAGAAGGCTTCTAAGGCCTTTTCTGCCTGTTAATCGTTTTGCACGCAGTCCATATATGGGAAGCCGGAAGCTGAGGGTGTGATAGATGAAGAAAGCGATTTTCATGAGTTCGGAGGGGTGCAAAATGTTCACAATTCCTCATCTGTCAGCAACGGCTTACACAGCCAAACGTCCTAAAAGGGATACATTGGCAAAAAGGGAAAAAAGAGATCAACACAAGCAGCGCTTGGAAACAGATGCTTGCTATGCTTCTGCGTGACAGATAAATATACAGCTATAGAAAGAGGCAGCGTGGCTAATTCAGTTGCTAAGTCTGGAAGAATGGCTAGCATTGCTTCCAGAACCTTTAGTGATTTAATGGGGTCTAAAACACATTTTTTTTTTATCATCTGACATACGTAGGGCATCACAATTAAGAGAGAGTCTTGCGACATCTGTGCGACCCTGGACTCACGGTGCCGTAACCCTGCGTGTTAAACACCCGTCTCTCACCTTCCTCTCTCTTTTTCTCCCCTATCAACCCCTCTAATGAACTGAAAGGTCAAAGCACTAATAAAACTATTAGCAGAAATGAAACTCCCCGATGTGTTAATGCACTTTTAATTCCTGTTAGCAAATTTCATCCCCCAGCAGTTTGCCTCACGCTAATGAGAAATAAAATAGCAAGCACGCAAGGGGAAAGGGATTTTCAGGCGGCGTTCGCGAGGGGGACAGTCCGATAACTCTCCTGCGCGGGCGGCGTGGGGTGTTATTCATGGGCTGAGGCCTGGTTCCAGCCTCCTGATTCTGTCGGGTTAATTAAAGAGCACATCTCCATCTGTTCTCATTCAAACGGCCCATCTC
Source organism: Gobio gobio (assembly GCF_949357685.1). Taxonomy (NCBI): domain Eukaryota; kingdom Metazoa; phylum Chordata; class Actinopteri; order Cypriniformes; family Gobionidae; genus Gobio; species Gobio gobio. Next base: position 7,406,541 of record NC_137117.1, read on the forward strand.
TCTTCCTCAGACACCAGCCAGTGTCTCCTCGGTTTTCATCTGCTCTCTCAGTGCGGGAAGGTTTCTTTGAATGTCTTTGTTATTGTGAGTCAGTTGAGTCATTCCTGCATTTCCATTGCCACTCAAATATGTCTTCATATACACAAGTTGCTATATTGTAGATGGAAATTAGAGTAGGCTACTAAAAGGGTTAGTTCACCCAAAAATGAAAATTCTGTCATTAATTACTCACCCTCATGTCGTTCGACACCCGTAAGACCTCCGTTCATCTTCAGAACACAAATGAAGATATTTTAGTTGAAATCTGATGGCTCTGAAAGGCCTCCATTGGCTCAATGGCACGGTTCACTCTCAAGACCCTTAAAAGGCACTAAAGACGTCGTTACAAAGTCCATCTCACTACAGTGGTTCTACAATAACTTTATAAAGCGACGAGAATAGTTTTTGTGCGCAAAAAAACCCTGAATAACGACTGATATAGTGATGACGATTTCAAAACACGGCCTCATGAAGCTTCGAAGCGTTATGAATCAGTGAGTCGAATCAGAGGTTTGAATCGCCAAAGTCACGTGATTTCAGCAGTTTGGCGGTTTGACACGCGATCCGAATCATGAATCAACTCGCTGATTCATAACGCTTCGAAGCTTCATGATGCCGTGTTTTGAAATCGTCATCACTATATAAGTCGTTATTTAGGGTTTTTTTGCGCACAAAAACTATTCTCGTCACTTCATAAAGTTATTGTAGAACTGTAGTGAGATGGACTTTGTAACGACGTCTTTAGTACCTTTTAAGGGTCTTGAGAGAGGAAATGTCATCACTGCGAATGAAGGCCTTTCTGAGCCATCGGATTTCAACTAAAATATCTTCATTTGTGTTCCGAAGATGAACGGAGGTCTGACGGGTGTCGAACGACATGGGGGTAAGTCATTAATGACAGAATTTTAATTTTTGGGTGAACTAACCCTTTAACTCTTTCCCCACCAGCATTTTTTTATAAAGTTGCCAGCCACCGCCAGCATTTTTGTCAGCATTTTCATGTCCCCTAGAATATTTTTTATATGAACGTCCAACGCTATCTCACGACCAATTTGTACGTTTAGGGGCGGGGTTTGAGGTAGGTCATTCATACGAATTTGGCAACTCGTTAAATACGTACGATTTAGCAAAAATCGTATGAATGCGTAAGAGCAGGGCCGGCCCTCACCAATTTGCTGCCCTAGGCAAGATTTTACTTGGTGCCCCTTGTATCAAGGTTTAGCACTACACGTTATCAAGTTGTGGAAACACTCGTACTGTTTTATTTTTGTAATGCATTGATGTTTTATTTTTATTGTTGTTGTTGTTTTATATGATGTCCAGTCCATTCTACCCCGTCATTATGTTCATGATATTATTATGTTTTTGTTTTTTTTAAAGGCTGATGATAGTAAAACTGTACAAGTATTGCACCTATGCCACATTACAGCCTAAACACAAATAGCAAGAGTAATTGCATCTAACATTCATGCACAAACTATTCATTGAGAACTAGCAAAAGTGTTTGTTTTCCAGTAGATGGCAGCAATCTTCCACTAAACTATGAGCATTCATGTTTTCACCAGGAATTCAACTGAGAAATGTTTATATTTAATGTGAATTTTACATAAATAGTTGCCATTTTAAATAAACCTGTATATAAATATCATTACTAATTTCGGCAAATACATTTTAAAATTGCTATACACCCCCTTAAAACTGCACAACTGCAGAGTAAAAACATTAGGCTATTAAAAAAGTGATATTACATGCGTTTAATATTTTTATAATATTTTTTTTTGTGCAAAATCACACTGGCTGTGGCCTCTGGAGAACCCAGAACAGCTGCTTGCATAAAGTTTAAGGTAAAAATAACTGGAATTAATTAGCAAACATTAGTATTTTACTACTATGCAATTAAATAAACTGTTCATTAATTTGCCTACATCACTTTACTTCTGTCTTTACACGGCAAAAAATGCTCTTCTTATTTAGAATCTTTTTCTTGTTTCCAGTCCAAATATCTAAAAATTCTTAAATCAAGGTGCATTTACTAGATAAGTAAAATGACATACTTCATTTTGATTTTATTTTCAAGTAAACAAGAAAAATGTTTTGAGTTTTTGCTTAAAACAAGCAAAATTATCTGCCAATGGGGTGAGAAAAATAATCTTATTTCTGTTTGGGACAGAAACAAGCTTTCAATCAGAAACAAGATTATTATTTTTCCACTCCATTGGCAGATAATTTTGCTTGTTTTAAGCAAAAACTCACTTCATTTTGATTTTAATTTCAAGAAAACAAGAAAACTATCTTCTGTCATTTAACTTATCTAGTAAATGCACCTTGATTTAGGAATTTTAGATATTTAGACTAGAAACAAGACACAAATACTATGTAAGAAGAGCAGTGTATCCCTTATCTTCCCTGCATCAGAGGGCTTCTGTCTTTTAAGACACTTCAATTCGGCCATCCGTCATAAATAATCAGGCAACTTACACTGTGTCAACACCTGGCGCGAACGGTCAAGCACCCTAAAAAATGAAAGCAATCCTGTCTGCGTTGGATGCGGCGAGAGGCGACGCAACACAACAAATTCCTCTAAAGGCCAATTTACACTTCTGCGTCGAGTGTACGCTGTAGGCTACGCGTGTAGCCGACGCCGTCAAGAGCATTTATACTTCTGCGCTGTTGTCTGCGTCAATGTGCAATTCCACATGCAGACGCTAGAAGGCAGTGTCCTCGGGCATGTTGGTGTAATCAAGAGAACAGCGGAAGAAGAAGCAGTTTGTTGTGTAGAATGTGTACATTCATGTCGGAATATCAGCAGCAGTGAGAGAGCGGCTTTTCTTGCAGCTTGAGTTGTTGTATCTAATACAAATTAAGCATCTCTAGTTGATTAGTAAAGTTAAATAAGGCGATCTGGTGCTGGAATGTGTTTGTGAAATCATGCGGAGCTCGTGGCGCTGTTTTCACTAGCAGTGGCTCGAGCAATCGATTGCTGTTGCGGAGACTTCATTCACGAAATATACCCTAATGTGTCCCTGTTCTTGATATACAATTACTGATTCACTTCTTTGGTTTTAATGAGAAAATAAATAAACTATACTCAGCGGATCTATGTATTTATTTACTACCATAAAAAATTGCTGGACTGCAAATTATTGTGTTATAGCAGACGTAAGGAACTATCATCCCATTTCTGGACACACACACACTCCTATCGCAGATTTTTTATTTATTTATTGACCTGAGGCGGGAGAGGTTCTGGCAGACCAATCACAGCGCTTGCGGTCCGCGTAGAATTGACGCGTTGTTACATTTTTGGAGAGGTGCGCGTCTATGCGTAGGGTACGCCGTACCCTCTCCGTGCACTCGACGCAGAAGTATAAATTGGCCTTATCGATAAACTGATCGCGCGTTGTATTTCTGACGCACTTCAAGTAGATCGGCGGGGGGAGATTCATGAGGCGGACCGGAAAGAGGCGGGGGACTTAGTTACGTTTTTTTGCGCTTTATTTGGTAATATTTCAGTAATAACATCAATAATATTAATAAAATAGTATCAGGAATACATTTTGGCGCCCCTATGGATGAGTGGCGCCCCTAGCATTTGCCTATTCCACCTATGCCACGGGCCGGCCCTGCGTACGAGTGAGGTCGTACAAATTCGTACGAATTAGCCACCTCGTAAAATAGGTACGAATTGCCATGAGATCGGGTTGGAACATCTGAATATGCAATATACTAAAAGAAAGAACAGTGCCTTTGCTTTTAAACAAAAAAAACTGTTTTATTCTAACTTCATGCATTCCTTCTTTTATCAAAACTTGAATGTGGGTAAGTTTCGTTAAAAAAGCAACATTTTGAGCAAAAAGTTGAGAAAATCACATGGGATACAGAACAATGATTAAAACACAGATGGTAAATGGACTGCATTTGTATAGCACTTTCAACAGACCCATGGCCAGGGCTTTACACATTGCCTCACATTCACTCATTCATACACCGAAGGTGGTGTCAGCCATGCAAGGCTCCATCCAGCTCACCGGAAGCAGCTGGGGTTAGGGGTCTTGCTCATGGACACTTGGTCAGGTGGAAGCGGGGATTGAACCACCAACCTTCCGGTTTGTAGACAACCTACATGAACCAATGAGCCACTACTGTCCACTGCCAGATGGAGTAGATCGAGTACATCAACACCCTCAAAGTGCCACAGTCCTATTGTCACAGTGTGTTTTAGTTTTGTTTGGGCGTCTGGGGCCGCCCATGGAGGGGGTGATCTATCACAGTGTGTTTTGGTTTTGTTTCATGTTCTTAGTTTATCTTGTTCACTGTCATGTTCTCTGTCATGTTTTCCTGGTTTGTCATGTGATTCCTTTGCCCTCATGTGATCCTGCCATGTGTTCCGTTGTCATGTTCTCATTGATTAATCATTGTTCACAGGTGTGTCTAGTCATTAGTAATTGTGTATTTAAGCCCTCGTGTTTGCCGTGTGTCTTTGTCTGGTATTGTTTGTTTAACCGGGTGTATGGTGAGTGTTTTGTTTAACCATGCCATGTTAAGCCAAGTCTTTGTTTTATGTTTTGGATTTTGGAATAAACTGCACAATCGTTACATTTATAAGTCGTCCTGGGTCAACATTTAATTCAATAACATAAGGCAGTTTTGATTTATATGCTATTTAATGTTGATCACGTTATTTATGCATCTGATTACATATGAGATTGTTTGTTTCTGCTTCTTCTTCGCCTGTGTTTTGATCAGGAGATTCTGTACTCTTTCAGGAGATGTGTAACAGCGCTCCTACCGTATAACAGTGAAAACACAGAAAGCCGGTCATTTCTGACAATGGCGGGGACAGTTACATTTCTTTAACAAGGATCCTATATCTTTATATAATACGACTTTATATCATGCAATTCTGACTTTATGACTTATTTTTGAGTTTATATCGTGCAATTCTGAGAGAATACGTTTTTTTTATTCAGTGGCAGAAGCTTCCATAGAGCCCAGCACATGATGTGGAGAAAAATACAAGATATTGTGCACTCAAATTGGCCACAATTTAACTTAAACAAGGGAACAGATTAATAAAACATGGCCATGAATCAGTAACTCACGGGAATTAATATCTATTTTTTCCATAAGCATGTCATATGTCCCTCTTTACAATGAAAAAACTATGTATTGTGAAAAGTGCTATACAAATACAATTGAATTGAACTAAACATAGGGGTACATTTTAATATCAGTTTAAGCAGTTTTAAGTCATGTCCCATTTTAAAATGAAAATATATATTTTTTAATTTTATTAAAACACATTCAAGGTTTTTTGTCAGTTTCCCTTCTTTAATCAACATGTTTTAAACGATACATTATTTTTGCAGTCTTTTGTAATATGTAAATTACATCATCTTCTAGGAAGTGAGTGACATCATTTTGGAAATGAAAACAACAGCACAAGAATCCAGTTGTTATTATTATATAACTGCATTAGATGTTTTATCTTTTTATTTGTTACTAAAATTATTATTTGTAAATGTAATGTTTTTGGACGCTTAATTGCATGTTATTTACAATTCAAAGCAAATGTATATAGTTTATATTAAATGCATTTAGTTGCACTTCTAATTGCACTTTAAAATAACGGGAAAAAGTACTGGCAGCTTATTACCCGGACATTATCCAGTAATTTTACAATTCTGTTAACCCTAAAATTCAAAATACAGGTAAAACACCTATACAAAAAAAAATACGGAAAATTCTGTCGAATGAATACAGTACATCGTGCCCTATTTTCACAGATTGTTTTGTTGTGTACTTCTATTGTCTTTGAAATATGGTTCAAGCGTAGGCTACTTTTGAATGTACTGACAAGCACTAAAGTGTACTTTATTGTCATTTCTATTGAAACTCATATGTCATGTATTTAAATAGTTACACATTTGTAATGATGAAGTTGCAATTTAGTACATTTAAAATACATTCACTTTAAATGATAGGTCAAATAACACACTACAGTTAAAATTATAATGAAGTGTAATTCTTTAAAGCATGATTATTAAAACATAATAATGTACTTAAAATTAACTTTTATACTTCAGTGTGTAAAGAAACACATCTTTAAATACATTTATCTCATTAATTTATTATCTGCAAGTATTAAAAATTAGAGCAGTCAATGTTAACTTAATCGTGCTTAATTTAATCGTGTTAAAATAATTTAACGCAAATAAATTACAGAATTACGTGAAGCTGCGTCATGAACGTAATTTTTGTCACGCAGTTATTTGATCTTAGAAGTCTGGAGTTTATCACAATCACACTGAGCATCAACAAGCACCTGTAACCCTGGAAGGAGGAAATGTTCTAACTTTTTAACTTGATTCTTCTTCTCTGTTTGTGATCAGGCCATTTTAAAACGTTAAACTCTGGGAAAGTGTTCAGTGATCCAGGAATCAAATTCATTCAAACAGTCCAAAACAGCGATAATGTAAAGAAGACCAGGCTGATTACACCACACATATAAGAGAGAATAGAGACTCACATCGCGTTTTAAGTGAATTGTTCGTTCCAGTGTGCTTTGCTCTGTCATATTCTGCGATTGTTTCTGAAGAGCGAAATTTTGGTGACATACAGGAGTCGTACAGTACGCGCGTGAGAGTCTGATATATTGATGCGCAAAGAACAAACCATGTGTGTGCGTTCTCTCGATCACTGATCGCACACTGCATTCATGTACAGACACATTTCAGTACATTCGCATTGTTTCCACACACACTCGGGAAGGATTATGTTTGATTTGTCATATACGTTGTTGTGTTAAGTGACCGTAGGTCAAAGCGGTTGATATGACTACCGCCCTGTAGCACTCACACCCATCATCATGAAGTGCTTTGAGCGGCTGGTCCTGGAACACCTAAAAGACTCTATACCATCCACATTGGACTCACACCAGTTTGCCTACCGCAGCAATAGGAGCACAGAGGATGCCGTTTCCATGGCACTGCACTCTGTGCTCACCCATCTGGACAGTAAAAACACTTACGCACGGATGCTGTTTGTTGACTTCAGCTCAGCATTCAACACTGTCATCCCATCCAAGTTAATTGCCAAACTTGGAGACCTGGGCATCAACACTTCAATGTGCAACTGGATTTTGGACTTCCTAACTGACAGACCCCAGAATGTTCGATCAGGATCCACCTGCTCCACATCCATCACTCTTAACACTGGTGTACCACAGGGCTGTGTGCTAAGTCCGTTTCTCTACTCCCTCTTCACCGCCGACTGCAAGCCTGTGTATGGAACTAATTCCATCGTCAAGTTTGCGGACGACACTACGGTGATTGGTCTCATCAGCAACAACGATGAGACTGCCTACAGGGAGGAGATCCAGCACCTAGCCACATGGTGCGCTGATAATAACCTGCTCCTCAACACCACCAAAACGAAGGAGCTCATCGTGGACTTCAGGAAGGAGTCAAGAGGCACACACGACACCATCCACATCAATGGAATGGCTGTTGAGCGTGTCTCCAGTTTCAAGTTCCTGGGGATCCACATCTCGGCGGACATGTCGTGGACGACCAACACCTCCAGCCTGGTCAAGAAGGCTCACCAGCGCCTCTTCTTCCTGAGGACACTGAGGAAGAATCAGCTCTCCTCGGCTATCCTGGTGAACTTCTATCGCTGCGCAATAGAAAGCATCCTGACCAACTGTGTGGCAGTGTGGTATGGGAGCTGCTCTGTTGCGGAGCGCAAGGCACTGCAGCGGGTGGTGAAAACTGCCCAGCGCATCACAGGGACTCCACTGCCTGCCATCGAGCACATCCAGAGGAAACGCTGTCTGCATCGAGCTCGCAGCATCCTCAAGGACTCCTCTCACCCAGCCCACAGACTGTTTTCTCTCCTGCCCTCCGGCAGGCGTTTCAGGATCCACCGGACCAGGACCAGCAGACTAAAGAACAGTTTTTTCCCCAGAGCTGTCTCTTTACTGAACTCAAACCCCCGTTGATCCACTTCCCTCATAAACTGATAACTCTCCTACCTCACATCTGCCTTCACTTTGTTATTTGCACTACCGACTGTTTATTACAGTAACAACTGTTTACTTATGCATTCTGCACCACCATACCGTAACTGGATTATGCTCATCTGCACTGCCGACTGTATTTACAGTAACAATGTTTACATTTGCATTTTGCACCGTACTGCACTTTTACACTTTCTTTCGGGTAGCTCTGTCCATAATTTATTGTACTAACTTAATCCACTGCTATATTCCTCATATTAGCCTAACATATTATTGTATACCTCTAACTGTAAAATTCTGTTCAAGTAATAACCGTCTGTATATTTATTCATAGTACATAGTCACCTGTAAATTCTGTTTATAGTAATAGCCATCTGTATATTATATTCATAGTACATATTCACCTGTAAATTCTGTTTATAGTAATAGCCATCTGTATATTATATTCTAGTACATATTCACCTGTAAATTCTGTTTATAGTAATAGCCATCTGTATATTATATTCTAGTACATATTCACCTGTAAATTCTGTTTATAGTAATAGCCATCTGTATATTTATTCACTGTATATATTCATCTGTAAATTCAGTTCTACTTATAGTAATAACCATCTCTCTACTTATACATATTTATATATATTCAGAACATTTTTATGTCCTGCACTTACGCAACCATTGTATATCCTGCACTTGCTGCTATTGCACTTCTGGTTAGACCTAAACTGCATTTCGTTGCCTTGTACTTGTACTTGTGTAATGACAATAAAGTTGAATCTAATCTAATCTAATCTAATATAGGGGTTTTTTTGCCGTCTCCTTTTCGGTATCGCAGCTTGATATCTAAAATGAAAACAATCTTGTTGTTGTTGCTCTGTACACATAATATACACTGTGAATGTATATCAGTTTATGTAATGTATTTTTTAATGGGTGCTTAGGTGTGTATAAATGTATTATAAAATAGAATTATATGGACTTCTTATATTTGGTTATTTGGTGTCCTTTTGGAGTCTCCAATGATTTTTGAAGCTTGCAGAAAATATAGTTTTGTGAGAATCACACTTTAATCTGATTGTTTACTTTGGATACAGCAAATTATGACAAAATTAATGTGTTTGATGAGATAAATGGCGTATGCTTAATTTCACGATAAGTGTGCGATTAATTGCGATTAATCACACAACAAAAGTATGATTAATCGTGATTAAATATTGTAGTCTATTGACAGCCCTATTAAAAAATATATACTTTTAAGATTTGACGTACACAAGTGCACATTCAATACAATTACACTCGCTTCTTTTTCACAATGGAAACGAAACACAATTTTTGTGTCGATGATTGAGAAATTCCTTTTTGTCAGATTAGCCAGATTAGCCTCTATCAGATTAGCCTGGCTCCGCCCTCCTACGTACTTCCACTCAATTTTCCTTTACCTTCAGTTCTCCGTCTGGGATTGCGGTATATTCTTAGGTTTTCTCCGAACAAATTTTTACCGGTCCAATCAGTGAACAGAGGGAGTGGCTGAGAACGATGACGTTGATGACGTGCGCTAGTTTAAGATGACATACGTCACGACCAAATGTTAGTGATAGGTTATAGCAGATCCAGAGTGGCTCTGGGCAGATCAAAAAAAAAATTTTTTTTTGTTGTTTTTTTTTGACAAAAAACAGCTAAATACAAAACTCTCGTAGGGGAAAGAGAGTATACACATACAAAATGTAGTCAAAATACAAAAGTTAATAACTAAACAGAAAACAGCAACAGAACAACAAAAAAAAGAGAAAAAAAAGAAAGGGGCTATTTATAAACACAAGTCATTGTCAAAAAGGCTATTTTTTGCCTTCTTTTCCATTTTTTCTCTTTTTTTTGACTTTATACACACACAATTCTGACTTTATACTCATAATTCTGACTTTATACACACAATTCTGACTTTATATCACACAATTCAAATCTGATTATCACACAATTCTGACTTTATACACACAATTCTGACTTTATACACACAGTTCAAATCTGACTATCACACAATTCTGACTTTATATCACACAATTCAAATCTGACTATCACACAATTCTGACTTTATACACACAATTCTGACTTTATACACAGTTCAAATCTGACTATCACACAATTCTGACTTTATACACAGTTCAAATCTGACTATCACACAATTCTGACTTTATACACACAATTCTGACTTTATACACACAGTTCAAATCTGACTATCACACAATTCTGACTTTATACATGCAATTCTGACTTTATACACACAATTCTGACTTTATACACACAGTTCAAATCTGACTATCACACAATTCTGACTTTATATCACACAATTCAAATCTGACTATCACACAATTCTGACTTTATACACGCAATTCTGACTTTATACACAATTCAAATCTGACTATCACACAATTCTGACTTTATACACGCAATTCTGACTTTATACACGCAATTCTGACTTTATATACACAATTCTGACTTTATACACACAATTCTGACTTTATATCACACAATTCTGGCTTTATATCACACAATTCTGACTTTATACACACAATTCTGACTTTATACACACAATTCTGACTTTATACACACAGTTCAAATCTGACTATCACACAATTCTGACTTTATATCACACAATTCAAATCTGACTATCACACAATTCTGACTTTATACACGCAATTCTGACTTTATACACAATTCAAATCTGACTATCACACAATTCTGACTTTATACATGCAATTCTGACTTTATACACGCAATTCTGACTTTATATACACAATTCTGACTTTATACACACAATTCTGACTTTATATCACACAATTCTGGCTTTATATCACACAATTCTGACTTTATACACACAATTCTGACTTTATATCACACAATTCTGACTTTATACACACAATTCTGACTTTATCCGCACAGTTCAAATCTGACTATCACACAATTCTGACTTTATACACACAATTCTGACTTTTTATCACAAAATTCTGGCTTTATATCTCACAATTCTGACTTTATACACACAATTCTGGCTTTATATCACACAATTCAAATCTGACTATCACACAATTCTGACTTTATATCACACAATTCTGGCTTCATATCACACAATTCTGACTTTATACACGCAATTCTGACTTTATACACGCAATTATGACTATACACGCAATTATGACACGCAATTCTGACTTTATACACGCAATTATGACTTTATAGTATAAAGTCATAATTGCGTGTATAAAGTCAGAATTGCGTGTCATAATTGCGTGTATAAAGTTTATACACGCAATTATAATACGCAATTCTGACTTTATACACGCAATTAGGACACGCAATTATGACTTTATTCACGCAATTATGACTTTATACACACAATTCTGACTTTATACACACAATTCTGACTTTATACACACAATTCTGACTTTATATCTCACAATTCAATTCTGACTTTATACACACAAGTCTGACTTTATACACACAATTTTGTTTTTTGTTTTTTGTTTTTTCCCTTCAACAGACAGACCAAAATAGTGCAGTAATAAACAATCTAGTAATAAACAATCTAGTAATTCCATAAGTCCAGAAGTTAAATAAAAATGTGTAAATGTATAGGTGTGTGGGTGTGAGTGTGTGTGTGTGCATAAGCAAATTAACCATTAATTATATATTACCATCTTCATTGCCATCACCACCACCACTTCCATCATACTGCCTTCATTGTATTAGTCTCCTTCTCCTTCCCCTTTTTTCTTTTTTTCTCCTATGTAATGATTACCATTGCCACCACTCTCCATAGACAAATCAATTTTAGATAGTAAATTAGTAATAGGATAATTTATAAGATAACCCTCCCCCCACATCTATTCAGTCCAATAGTTTTAAACTTCATCAGAGTTCCCGCCTTCAAGGAAGTTAACGGTTGTCCATTGAGAGTGGCCAGACTCTCTGTACAAATGAAATGTACGAGAGTCTGGTAAGACCAGGCTAAACCCAGATGGAATTTGTGACAAAAATAAAGTACTTTGCAGCCTTTAAAAGGCATAATTGAATTGCCACAGAAGCAGGTCTGAACCTTAATACGCAATGCGCGGCACTGATGAGAGTCAGGCGAGCTTGCTGGAGATCTTGTTGCAGATTTTTGTATTTAAAATATATTTCAAGTCCTACAAAGGCCAAAAAATTGGCACACAACATACTGTATTGCTCAGAAGCCCTCCCTTCCAGTGGAGATAAAACCAATTAGGCGAACAGACTATGAGAAAGAAAAAAAACAGCGGTAATAAAAACATAAGATCCAGAAGGAGGGGCAGACACACTCTATTACCAAACTGTGCCTTTTAATCAATAAAAAGATAAAAGATATTTTAATCAAAGGCATATTTCCTTGTTTGTGTAATGCCTTTCCAGTGCACACGTAATCTTTAAGCAAGTGAGAGTGATGCATAATGCACTCCCAGAGAGCCACTCATCCGTGGAAATTGCCAAAGCAGATAGTCAGCAGAAACACACACTCGGCAAGTGCTCGGAGCTAAAGCGCGCGCCTGCCGCTAAATTAGATTAGGACATTTATATTAAAGAAAATTGCATCCTGTAAACTCGAATAATATCCCTCCCTTTCACACACACATACAAAAGAGCACATTACTTAAACACACACATACACACATCACCACCACTGGCTATTAGGGCAAATAGCACAGGCTATTTGTCCAACACGCTAACATCCGCTGGCTTTGATGTTAGCGGTGAAATAACATTAGCACGGTAACTGGAGCCACACTCTCGCAGACCAATTCACGGTATTTCAGGTTAATGAGCTGGAGGCCCGGGGTAGATCGGGTTCCAGTCTAGCGGGTTAAACGGCTGTTGACATAGGCCGAGGAGACATACGCGAGCCCGGGAGACTAGCCTAGCGCCACTCACTTTCCCGCCGCTAGCTGCGTTGTGGTGAGTGTGATTGTTTTGCTGGGTTTAAATGCGTGCATTAGCTGAAATTCATCTCCCATCTAGTCGGTGAGGTGCACTGCTCACCGTCTGAGGGACGTAGCAGGTGTTTGGGAAAAACATATCAGATTAGCAACAAACAGCCTGGCCAGGCTGATGAAACCTTGTTGAAATTACATTGAGGTCTACTTAAAAGCAAGGCCATCATAGAAATAGACTTCTGGTCTGTTTAAAAGCACTGTTTCCTCTCATTGAAGGGATCGTTTATATAATCATATTTTTATCCAGTTATTTGTCCATAACATTCTTTCCATCCTGGTTTTGACTCAATCAATCCAGTTCATTAAGAAACACTATGGCGTCTCTGTCGGATGCTCGATAGTCCATCGTTTTGTTTGTTTGCACTCTCAATTGACCACGCTTTTTAAGATGCAGTACTTCTCGAAATTGGGAATACAGTAATAGGGTTATTGCTCAGTTTGACTAGCAGCTGATGAGGCCAAGGCCAACCTGGTAGACCATCTCAACCTAAAGTGAAGTGACGTGTGGCCAAATATGGTGACCCATACTTGGAATTTGTGCTCTGCATTTAACCCATCCAAGTGCACACACACACAGTAGTGAACACACACACACACCGTGAACAGCCATATTGCTGTGGAGCCCGGGGAGCAGTCAGGGGTTCGGTGCCTTGCTCAAGGGTCTCACCTCAGTCATGGTATTGAGGGTGGAGGAGGGCGCTGGTTATTCACTCCCACTGACAATTCCTGCCGGACCTGAGACTCGAACCCGCAACCTTCCGGTTACAAGTCCGACTCTCTAACCACAACTGCCCACAGCTAGCACAAACTTAGCTGGAGTAATAAGAGCAATAAACTAACTACCATGTTGACCTGAATATGAGCAGCAAGATAGACTTAGATCATACACAAGGCAACTTTTTGAGCAATGTTGCAGAGCGATGTTGCTTGGACACTTTCCCATTGAGAATGGGCAACAAATCTGGATACTTTAGATCGGTCGTGTGCCCTGTGTCTCACCTGGTTGCCCGTTGACGGCAACATTGCCCATTAACATTGCTCAAAAAGGTGCCCCGTGTATCATCACCTTAACTACAGAACCTGTAGTTCGGTTCACTTGGTGCGTTTAGTCCGGACCAAAGAAGAAAAAAAAAATGTAGTCCTGGTCCAATTAGCGTTCACATTGGAATTTTACCACCGAACCTAAAGGCATAGAGATATGTTCACAACCTGATGTGTTGGCTTTTATGAGGTATATATTTCGCAACAGAAGTTACAGAACATCCAGAACAATGCTGTGCGCTGGGCTAAATGCGCTCGTTGTGTGTGTGTAGCTACATATGATGGTATTTGGACCAGCTGAAAACTCATGAAGAGCTTATTAAATGTGTAAAGGAGTCAAAACAGCGTCAGGAATCCCTCCGTCACACACACAAAACAAGATCTGCTGCGAGGAGACGCAGTTCTGACGCCTGTACCGAACTGTGATGGGCAACATCACGACTATAATGAGAAAAAACAGGTGTGTTGGAGTAGTGATGCACCGATCATGATTTTACATGGCCGATTCCGATACCGATTTTTTCCAAGAAAACTGGCCGCTTCCGATACCAATTTCCGATTTTTTTAATTTTACACAATAAAAGAATGAAAGTATACATGAACAAAATGTTTATTTGGTATTTAACAGGCTAAATTGGCTTTTGGCTAATGAAAACAAGTCCGCATTCTGAAATTAACAGGAAATTTAATTGGAAATTAAAAGGCTGAAAGGTGAAATTAAAGGCAACAACTGCATATTCTGCAATCCAAACAAAGATGTTACTTAAATCAGCATTTGTTTTTAAATTCAGTGTAAAGAAAAAAAGTCTTTACCAGTGAAATTAAATAAAACCAAAGTATATAATTGTTCCAAAATGTTAAATCAAATAATGTTTAGTGCAACGAAAAAACAACTAAAATGGTACAGCAGGTGCTTTTTAAATCAAATTAAGTCAATGTAATTTTGAGGTAAAATAAAAGGTAACACTTTAGAATAATGGTCATTAGTTAACATTAGTTAATGTATTAACTAACATGAGCTAACCATGAGCAGTACATTTGTTACTGTTTTTTTAATCTTTGTTAGTTAAACATCGAAGTGCATTAACTAATGTTAACAAGATTTTAATAATGCATTAGTAAATGTTAAAATTAACATTAACAAAGATTAATAAACGCTTTATAAGTGCAGTTCATTATTAGTTCATGTAAACTAATTTAGTTAACTAATGTTAACTAATGACCATTATTCTAAAGTGTTACCAAATAAAAATGATCATCCTATAGGCTACAGAACTGATCGTATTTCATTTCTAAAGTGCATGCATGTTCTTCTTTAGGCTACAAAAAGAAGTATTTCGGCTTTGTCACAAGTTAGTCTGTTTCATTCTCATCCGATCCAACATGTGAGAAGCTGAGCTGAACAAACGCTCACTATCTACACTTGTGCAGGTTCGGAGAGGTAAGCTCGCGCAACTTCAGCTCGCGCAGGAAAGCGGCTCTTCATTCCCTTCAGCGTATCTCGTCTCTTCCCTCAGTTCTCCAGTGTCCGTTTTTAACACACAAGTGACATGTTCGCGAATGATTGCAATATAGGCGTATGTGCACGCGGGCGCACTTCCGGATAAATCGGCAGAAAAATACAAAGAAAACCGATCCCGCGCTAGAAGCAAAAAACGGCCGGTTCCGGTTTTTGGCCGGTCAACCGGTGCATCCCTATGCTGGAGCACTCTGTCCTTTTTAGGGTTGCATCTTGTGACATCATGTCCTGTTTTTGGTCTGTGTTGCGTTCACATTTCAGTCGAACCGTACCAGAGTTGGTTTGAAAGATGAGTGAGACCCATCTTTACAGCGTCTCGGTCCGCTTGTTTAGTGCACACCAGGGTTCAGACGGCAGTGTTCACACTTATTCCAATGAACCGCTCTAACAGAGCAATCGCACAAGGGTTCATTTTAATCCAACCAAACATGCCATGTGTGAACGCACCTTTTTGCCAACTTTTATTTGCTGCTGTTTGGTCATTTTTAGCAGCAAGCTAACGTAGCCGCAATTATCAGTCACTAAATCTTTTGGAAATGCTGCGAGTGCTGTTGGTATCGGCTCACTCATTGGCTTTACACTCTTGATATGATGACAGATGACTAGATTAACTCAAATCAATCCATCCAGTTCAGCTAATTTACTTTGATTTTAACTGATATTACCCAACCCCAGTAGAAAGGCTTGGTAGGATACACCTACAAAAAGACAGATAACCTACAACTTGTCAGTAAACCGAACAATTTCTGTTGTAAAATTGTAGATTTATAGAAACTGTGTACAGGTCCGAGAGGATCGTGGACATCAAAGTTAAATTGAGCCTGGATTTATATACTCATAACACAACAGGTGTTATGTTTTCCATGCTATGCAAAAGACAATAAAAAGCAGCTGTTTGTTTACAATTAGCCAACTTAATTAAGATGGGCAAAGTTATAAAGTATAGAAGTTAGACATACGTTTTCAATTTCCCTGAACAGTTTTATTATTACTTCATCAGCTCTCACATTTTCGTTTTGTGTTCCATCCACTATAAATTACTGGATTTCTCATGACATCAATAAAAGTGAAGCCGCTGCACCGCCATATTGGTGTTCCCTAGTATTCCCTCATTCTATTGAATTAATAGGAAATTGTCTGATTTTAAAGCTGCAGTCTGTAACTTTTTTGACTCCAAGTCAATTTGAGCAAGTACATAACCAACCAGTGTTCAAAACTATCTCCTTACCTTAGCCCGACTCACAACGGTAAGCGTATAATAATGTTGGTCAACTGGAATAACTAAATGTATCATTTTGATGGCAGATTGTAATCCAGAAAAGATCAAAACTGGAGACTTCAGGTAACGCTAATACACACTAAATACATGTAGTCACACAATGCTGATATTGCTAACATTAACAATTTGAGAACAAAGTATAACAATAATAATAATTTTCACGGTTTGATGTGATATGAGCTAAGCAACCATTAGATTTAATCAAAAGCTTTTTTTCTCAGTTGGTCAGAACAAAAGTGGCAGACATGTTACTTGTTCAGAGATTCTCATTTTTGGTCATACTTGCAAGACTCTAATCTGTGATCCACACCGGTGCGGTGAATGAAAGACAGCCACACAAACTCCTCCAAACATTAGATTCATCCGCGCTGAGGAACCGCCGATGCACAACCCACGTAAAGATGATAATTCAGCAAATAACTGCAACTGCAGGTTTCAAACAGAGATGGAGACAGAGAGGCAAAACTTACGAACTGCAGCTTTAACGAGAAAACATTACCTAACGAGTCAGCGTTTTTATAGCTGAAGTCTCCCAGTACATTCTTACTCTGTAAACATCCTAAACATTCAAATTGTTATTGGTTTAAAGTCTGGAAATTCCCCTGTTCAATGATGTCCACTGTAGGTAAGTTGACGGTGAACCTATGTGTTTATTAACGTAAACGTGAACACAATAAACAGGACTTGGCTTGACTTGAACTATGAATAAAATCACCAATGCAGCTGAGCGAAAGACCACAGAGATGAGTCTTCTATTGTCCTTTCAAATTAACGGGACAGTAACCACCACAGGTCAAGTGACTCTAGAGTCCATAGATCCACAGGATATTAACAGGTTGGTGAACAATTGACTATGTCTAGTGGTTACACTTTATTTGGATGGTCCCCTTTAGACATTCTAACTACTTTGCAACTACAGGTCAACTACCTCTTATTAGAGCATTAGTAGACTGTTAGGGTTTGGGTTAGTAGAATATGTTGGCATGTAGTTGCAAAGTTACTTACAGTTAGTAGATTGACTGTTGAGCATCAAAATGAAGAGTTAGTAGATATTAAGCAGACAGTCTACTAAAACTCTAATGACTGCTAGTTGACGCGTAGTTGCAAAGTTACTTTTAGTTAGCAGAATGTCTAAAGTGGACCATCGAAATAAAGTGTAACCTATTCAATTACTCCATACAGTTGCATTCAGTTCTGCTTAGTCAATGGAGGCATCTGACTAGGACCCTTGCAAGTTAAGGTCCAGAAAGTAGGTAGGCAAAATCAATAATGATACTTCACATCCCAAGAACAGTAAATAAGAGAAAGTGCACATTGAGGGCTCTATCGTACACCTATCGCAATGCAACATCAGGCAAGTGTTTTTTTGCTAGTTTCAGCCCAACGCAGTTATCATTTTCACGTGTTCAATCGCATTGTTGGTATGTTGCTATTTTTAGAAGCTGAAAACAACTGCGCCATTGACAAAATTTTTGGTGTTATTTAAAAGGCGCGTTTGTAATATGCGCCTATAGGCGGGCGCACAACATGCGTACACTCTGCTTGTTACACACACAGGGACGCGCAGCAGCACACACACATGGCAAATAGCGTTCAGTCTTTCCGCTCGCAATCCCACCATGTAAATAGCGAATCCGCCATGGTGCGAGCGCAACTGGCTTTTAAAGGGAATGGGAGATGAGACTCTGATTGGTTTATTGCACGTTACGCCCAAAACACACCCATGACTCATTAAGAGACTAGGGACAACCCTTTAGGACCATGCACCTGGCGCACAGACAATTTTTCCCATCGTTAAAATAAAATTTCTTATATCATGAAATAAGTTATGCTACTTCTATACTTATAAGTGTGTGTGTGTGTGTGGGTTGGGTGGGGGGGGGGGGGGGAGGGGCTTATCCATCCGTCCTGTCTCATATCGAAAATCTGATCACCCTAGGATGGATTAAGGGATGTAGAATAAGGTCATGCAGAATGAGGCATTAATATGTGCTTTATAAGTACTAATAAACAGCCAATATCCTAGTAATATGCATGATAATGAGCAATTATATTTAATAGTGAGAACTGAACCCTAAACTAAAGTGTTACCTAATGTTTTAATGGAAGATGAAGATAAACCATTTTTATTTGGAATAAGACCAGAAATCTGTATTTAAAAAGGTAAAAAGGGACCCTCCAAATGAGCTGCTGATTGGCAAGTGTACCATTGTTTGTGTGTGTGTGTGTGTGTGTGTGTGTGTGTGTGTGTGTGTGTGTGTGTGTGTGTGTGTGTGTGTGTGTGTGTGTGTGTGTGTGTGTGTGTGTGTGTGTGTGTGTGTGTGTGTGTGTGTGTGTGTGTGTGTGTGTGTGTGTGTGTGTGTGTGTGTGTGTGTGTGTGTGTGTGTGTGTGTGTGTGTGTGTGTGTGTGTGTGTGTGTGTGTGTGTGTGTGTGTGTGTGTGTGTGTGTGTGTGTGTGTGTTGCGTTTCACTCCCATGCAGAAAATATGGGGGATAGAAAGAGATTGAGGGGTAAACACAGCCACTCTAATAGTGATTCATGCTTTTCGTCAGCCCTTTTGACAGCTCAGGTTCGATCCTATGCTCACTGCGCTGTAACGCGATCACTGCCAACATTATCATAACAGCATGTTTGTGGTGTTTGGGTACTGACATATTGATCTGCCTGCCACTGAGGAGACATGATAGATTGGCCTTCCAGAGCCAACTCTAAAAAACAAGTGCTCCAAAAAGCAGGAATACAGGAAAGCTGTTGTGGTAAGAGCTGCTCACAGGACATGCCCAACAGCCCACCTGTTTTCCCCTTGATGAAATTTCCGGGAGTAGACAACCAAATAGATTAAGACTTGTTCTTGTAGAAGTTGTCACCAAGAGGTCTCTCTTGAATATCAACACTGCCTCTGTTTCCATGAACAATGGGGATTCTTGGAAGGCTTGGTTAGTGCCTGTCATCAGGTCTGGATTTCTCTGGAATACTCCTTGCCCAAAAGCATGTCCTGGAAGCCATCCCGGGAGGCAGCGTTCGGGGCGTACAGCCAGCCTGAGCTACGTATGCTGCACTAACAACAGAGGAAACGGCAGCCGGCGGAGGTGATGGGGCTGCATTGTTCCGTAGGCCAGCTGACGGGAAGTGATTTAGCACCGGAGCGGCTCAGGGATTTGGGGTCAGGAGAGGAGTGCCACAGGCTGAGCCTCCAGCTCTCCACCCATAAGATGGTAGTATGAATCATTTCTGACCCAGACCTGACCCGGGCCTAGTAGCCCCTATATCCCTTTCCACCGACACGCACATGACAAATCTGGTGTTTATTTACTCGAAAAAGAAAAAAGGCTCGGAGCAGCAGGGTGGAAGAAGAAAAAGTCCTGAAAATCAATACAGGAGTTACGGAGACATGGCCCCTGATCAGAGTTTTTCCACAGGCTTTTAGGGAGGGTCTTCTAGTGTGCCTTGAGAAACTGATTCTTAAGCATCTTTACATTGATTTAACTTGGGGCTGTTCAAGGAGATGGGCAGATGAAAACAAAGACAAGTGACAAATTGAAATCTCTTGAACATTTAGATTTTCTCCTAGGCAGCAATGAGATCAGATAGACACTTTCTTGCTTCTCATATATTTCTCCTGGAAAAAAAAGACACCCGCAGTCTCACGTGTGTGTCCTCTCGAGTTTACACCTGGTATTAAGATCGGATCACAAGTAGATGAGGGACACACATTCCCATTAAAACCTGGTGCTTTAATCCGTCTCTTTTGTCCACTTTCAACTACTTCTGTCCTGATTTCTTTGAGGTGGGCTTTTCCAGATCTTTTGATCTAATGGACGAAAAAAGCTCATGCAATTTACATATGAACACGACCAGAGACGATAGAAAACACACGGAGAGCATCAGCTTTAGTTTCTGCTGTGACAGACAAGACCAGCCGAACGCTGTGAGTGTGTGTTAGAAATCAGGAATGGGGAGAGAACATTGTGCTTGGGATGTTTTTCATCTTCAAACCAAACTTGGGACTCCAGCTGACAAAGTTTAAATCCCGTCTGGCTAGTGCACATCCCATAATGTTTCCACATTAGGTCAGTAGGCGGAGAGTAGACTGTCTTTTGTGGCTGTTTGAACACATTAGAGAAGCGTATCACATGAGTGTTTACACCACGAAAGCTATCCGATCGAATGCGTTTTCCACTACCTCTGGAAGTGGTCGAAAGCGGACAAGCTCAAAACGTTTTACACCCCATATTAGCGTCGTCCGATCCAATTGACCCAAACGCATCTTAATACCAGGTGTAAACAGGGCCTTAGATCTTAAGAATGTCTCATACTGTTCACAGAAAGACTTCCATATGAATTCAATGCTATCCACATTCATCATAGAGTTTGTGAACCCCTTGCAGAATCTGTGTAAATGTTAATAATTTGAACAAAATGAGAGGGATCATACAAAATGCATGTTATTTTTTATTTAGTACTGTCCTGAATAAGATATTTTACATTAAGATGTTTACATATAGTCCACAATACAAAAAAACAGCAGAATTTATTAAAATTACCCCGAAACACGGCGCATTAAGGGCTGGGGGTGAAAACTTTTGAATTTGAATCAAGGTAAATTTACTTAATTTGTCTTCCGGGAAACATGTAAGTATCTTCTGTTGCTTCCGAAGGGCAGTACATATTAAAACAAAATGAGATTTGGGACATCTTCATTGTGTTCAAAAGTTTTCACCCCCAGCTCTTAATGCGCCGTGTTTCCTTCTGAAGCATCAATGAATGTTTGAACCTTTTTTAGCAGTTGTGTTTGAGTCCCTCAATCGTCCTCAGTGTGAAAAGAGAGATCTCAAAATCATACAGTCACTGCTGGAGAGGGTTCAAATGTGCAAAAGATGCTGGAAAACGGAAGGATTTGCAGGAGCTGGAGGATTTTTCTGAAGAATGCTGGTCAGTTTAACTGCTCAGGACAAACAAGAGACTCAAGAACAACCATCACCAAACACACACACACACAGCCGTGGATCATCAGGGAACGACACACAGGATTAAGACTCAAGAGTTCATAAACTTTTGGATGTGGAATGCTCTTGTGGACTATATGTAAACATCTTTTAAAGTAAGATGTAAAATATCTTATCGTAAAATATCTTATCCAGGACAGTACTAAATAAAAAGATACATAAGCATTAAAGAAAAGCATTTTTGTATGATCCCTCTTATTTTGTTAAAATTATTCACATTTTCAGGGATTCTGCAAGGGGTTCAGCAGTAGTGTAGTATTCAATACCATATTTCCGTGGTCTGGGTGTTGTCATGGCCTCTGGAGCAGGTCTGGAGTACTACAACACTGCGGATAGGTTTTGTGGTCTGTGCCGACCCGCTCATATGATCCGCTCAGTGCTATCGTGTCACTGGACCGGAGCTATGATCGCGACACACTGACCAGGCTTCCCAAAGGAAGGCTTATTTACACTGTCTGAATCATTCAGACGCTCTTCTGCTCTGAGCCAGGTCTTGGCCTGGACTCAACACTGATATGTAGTTCTGTACTCTTACTGAATGTCAGCAATTGACTCATGTAAGTCTACTTAAGAAGATATTGCAGAATCAATACCAGGTAAGCTCTAAGTCTTTTCCTTTTCTTTGTTTTACCCCTTTGTGTCTTTAGTGACCCGGGATGTCATTCACTACCCTCCTCCTCAATCTTTATTTTAAAGTCAGACATTAAAGGATTAGTTCACTTTTAAATAAACTTTTGCTGATAATTTACTCACCCCCATGTCATCCAAGATGTCCATGTCTTTCTTTCTGCAGTCGAAAAGAAATTAAGGTTTTGGATGAAAACAGTCCAGGGTTTTTTTCCATATAATGGACTTCAATTGGCCACAAACGGTTACAAGGTCGAAATGACAGTTTCAGTGCAGCTTCAAAGGGCTTTAAACGATACCAGACGATGAATAAGGGTCTTATCTAGCGAAACCATCAGTTTCTGCGAGAAACCGAGCAGTATTTATGCTATTATTTTACCTCTTATCAGACGAACATGATCATCTCTGAGATCCGCCATAACTTCCGCTAAGTGAGGTCAAAATATGAGCGTGGTCATAGATATATAGATCGTAGATGCCTAATTCTATTGATTCGTACAAGCGCTAATGAGGCATCTATGTATACATCTATGACCACGCTCGTATTTTCACCTCACTTAGTGGAAGTAATGGCGGAGCTCAGAGATGATCACATTCGTCTGAAAAGAGGTAAAATAATAGCATAAATAATGCTCGGTTTCTTGCAGAAACTGATCGTTTCACTAGATAAGACCCTTATTCATCGTCTGGTATCGTTTAAAGCCCTTTGAAGCTGCACTGAAACTGTCATTTGGACCTTGAACCGTTTGTGGCCCATTGAAGTCCATTATATGGAGAAAAACCCTGGAATGTTTTCATCCAAAACCTTAATTTCTTTTCGAATGCAGAAAAGTTTTTTTAAAAGCGAACTAATCCTTTAACCTTTTTAGTATTCCTCAATCAATTCATTATAAACAATATAACAGGAAAAACATAATATAATTATAAAAGAATGCCTGTTTTCCCATTCATTTTTTGTAAAAATTGTATAGGGTCGCTAACGTCCCGAGGTGTGTAAGAGTGTAAGTAAATCTTTGATGACTGAATAAGTGCAATTCACATTTATTCCACAAGGAGGCGATGTCTGATACACATTGATGAAGTGACGCTTCACTCATAGTTACCGCAGGCAGAAAACAAAAGAATAGGAAGAATCATTAGCAAAACTTGAAATGGCTCAGATTTACAGCAGAGCAAGAACTGAACGCAGTCAAATATTACTGTCACTGATGGTGGATCTGGTGAAGAAGCTGTCAGTGATCTAAATATTGATTTTGAAGATTTTGAAAATGATAGTTTGAGAATAAGGTTGACATTTTGAATATGATCCAGATGCTGAATGTACTGGGAAATGAGCTCTGACTAGAACAGTGATGATGGTAAAAAGCTCAAATTGAACCCTTTCAAGTACAAAATAACGAAATATGCATCCATTCTTTTGTCATTGTTATTAACCCTCTGAACCCGAGAAATATGCCCGTGTGTTTTGCTGGATTTTTCCACATGGCAGTGTAAAAAAACTTAAAATACAAACCAGTATCAATACGTCATTTTTGGTGTCTAAATATTGATCTTGAAGATGTTGAAAAGGATAGTTTGAGAATATGTTTGAGGTGGTGAATATGAGGCAGATGCTGAATGTACTGGGAAATGAGCTCTGACGAGGACATAAGCCGCATTTCCATTACCCTTCAAATTGCACAAATTTAAATTGTGAATCAAAAATACGGCCAATGGAAACGCATCAATTTCGCAAAAACTCACATATATCACAAAAACGTTTTTAAACTCTCATCAGGTGGTTTTTCAGGCATTTTGAAAAAGAAATTTTTCACAAAACTGCAATTTTTTCACATTTACAGGTTACCTGGCGTATGTAAAAGTCGATCGTTCTTTCCAGATGACACGGTGTGTTTGGACAGAAGATGAGACAGAGTTCTTTATTAAACTCATAAAAGTCAATAGAATCACAGGAATACTGGATTCTAAACATAGAAATGCCACATTATCATGAAGACCTTGGGTCGCGTTACATCGGTTAATGGAAACGCTGTCATTTCGCAATGGTTTTATTAACGACATTAAAAAAATATCGCAAATGTTTTGCGCAAATCTGTAATGGAAATGCGGCTAGTGATGATTGTATAAAACATCTGCTCAAACTGAACCCTTCCGAACTCCAAAAGGGAACAAAATATGCTTTATTTTATTCTTCTGTAATTGTTACTCTAATATCAGGAGAGTTGTATTATCACGACAGGTAGAGATCAATCCGCGTTAAATATAGATCCGGGTCGCTAAAGACCCGAATATGTAAGAATGATTGGTGAAACATTCATGCATTTAAAGGGTTAGTTCACCCAAAAATGAAAATTCTGTCATTAATTACTCACCCTCATGTCGTTCGACACCCGTAAGACCTCCGTTCATCTTCAGAACACAAATGAAGATATTTTAGTTGAAATCTGATGGCTCTGAAAGGCCTCCATTGGCTCAATGCACGGTTCACTCTCAAGACCCTTAAAAGGCACTAAAGACGTCGTTACAAAGTCCATCTCACTACAGTGGTTCTACAATAACTTTATGAAGCGACGAGAATAGTTTTTGTGCGCAAAAAAAACCCTTAATAACGACTTATATAGTGATGACGATTTCAAAACACGGCATAATGAAGCTTCGAAGCGTTATGAATCAGTGAGTTGATTCCTGATTCGGATCGCTTGTCAAACTGCTGAAATTTGGCGATCCAAACCGCTGAATCGACTCACTGATTCATAACGCTTCGAAGCTTCATGATGCCGTGTTTTGAAATCGTCATCACTATATAGTCGTTATTTAGGGGTTTTTTTGCGCACAAAAACTATTCTCGTCGCTTCATAAAGTTATTGTAGAACCACTGTAGTGAGATGGACTTTGTAACGACGTCTTTAGTGCCTTTTAAGGGTCTTGAGAGTGTAAAGTGCATTGTGCCAATGGAGGCCTTTCAGAGCCATCAGATTTACACTAAAATATCTTCATTTGTGTTCTGAAGATGAACGGAGGTCTGACGGGTGTCGAACGACATGAGGGTAAGTCATTAATGACAGAATTTTCATTTTTGGGTGAACTAACCCTTTAAGGGTTAAAAAAATGAGGTAACTGTGTACTAAAATCAAACGAAATATTGATGTAAATTATGTAGGAAGCTTTAAATTTTAAAAACAATCATGGGAGGTCAAATAAACAGTGTTAAAAAATAGATCACTTAACACTCTCTTGTGCACAAACACACAAGGGTCACCGCGATGGGCTGGTATTATTGATTGCACTCGTCTCTGACGGACAGCTCTGAAAAAAATACCCAGACATCCTGTCCTGCCCTCTGTGTGAAATCAACAGATCAACACATCAGACTGACAAAGGCAAAAACAGCCTTGCCTGGTGAAGAAAAAAGAGCAGGCGTCAAGGCTCCTGTCATATTTTACATCACCCCGCCGCCGCCGCCGCAACGGCTCCAAAACTGTGGCGAAGCAGAGTGTAAAGTGCCGTAAAATGGGAAGTAATCTTAAACTATTTTCTGCTCAGGAGCGCCCTGCTCCGCGCACCCCTCACCCCCCGGCCCACTCTCCTCTGCCTCAACAAGACAAATGGGCACGAGCGGATGACAGAGCGCCTGGCCCACAAATCACCCTCCGCTGGCCCTTCCAGTGCTCCCCCCCACCGGCCCGCTCCATTACTCATCAGCATGCAGGGAGCAGCAGCCGCTGCCGTAATTAGACAAGGACAAATCGCCGGCCGCGGACACGAGAGGTCCGTCCACTAAAGAAGGGACCCTTTTCCATGCAGGCTGCTGGATTGAGGGCCAAGGCTTTCAGGGATCAGGGACCATCCGTGACTGGTTTGGTGTCCGGGTCTTGCCCTGAACGCGACCTGAGATCTGAGCCTGATCCGACTGACCCCCGAGGGCCAGTCATGAATTACACAGTGCACTTGCCATGACCAGTCAGGAAGTTTATGTCTAGTATATGCATATGTATATCTCACATTATTTAAATATGTTAAGATGCCCCTCACATTTAACTATCACTAAATCTCAATGCATTTATTGAACAGACTTTCCATCTGAACAGCAACATTTGTGAGAATTATTCCACTTGAACAGATTTGATGATTTTTTTTCATTAGATAAACGTGATCTGTGAATATGTCGAGTTGTAGAGTAACAAATATTGTTTTAAGTTGCATATAAAAAATGCCAGCATATCCAAAAACAACAGATTGGTAGATTATCTTGGACCCCGGCCGTAAAATGTTGTCCTGGGCCCCATGAATTCAGTCAATGGCCTTGATGTATGGAAGTATGGAAGTCGCTACTTTTTGTGAATCATGGTCATAACTTAAACATCATGCATTTTTATTTATATATTTATGTATTTATTTATTTATTCAGGAAGGTCCCGTTGAGATACAGTATCTCTTCTAAGTCCTGGTCACATAAAAAGACGATTATGAGATATCATTTTTTTGTTGTCATAATTGTGATTTTATCTCAGAATTATGATTTTTTTTTTTTATCATTCAACTTTGTCTTTTCTTTGACTTTTTATGCATTTAATAATTTAATCTTTTTATGTCATAATTCTGGTTTAGGACCTCATCATTTATAATAAATAATTTCATAATGTCATAAATCTCATAATGTTGACGTTTGTCATAATTGACTTTGTATGTTATTATTGTCATTTTACTCTGTTATATTCTTTGGAAAAAAAATGTATTGTCATCTTTTATCTCATAATTCTGATTTAGTATCTCATCATTTATAATAATTAATGTCATAATTTGTCATAATTTCAACTTTTCATCTCATAATTAACTCATAACTTGGACTTTTATGTAACAATGTAGACTTTTCATGTCATAATTGTTATTAATGTGATTTTTCACTCTCTCATACTTTTGACTTTTGTTAAAATTTTATAATAAATAATACATTAAAAATGTATAATAATTCATGTCATAATTTTGACGTTTGTCATAATTGACTATCTCATGATTTTGAAGTCATTTCAAGTCATATTTCAATAAAAAATAATGTCATACTTTGGACTATAATTGTTTTTGCATGTAACAATTTAGACTTCATGTCATAATTGTTATGTTTTCATGTTTTAATGTCATTTTTCACTGTCATACTTTTTGACTTTATGTCTTATGACTTATGACAAAAAAATGTTGTTTTATTGTCATAATTTTGACTTTCATCTCATAATTCTGACATAGTATTTCATCATTTACAATAACTAATGTCATGATTTGTCATCATTTAAACTTTTTATCTCATAATTAACTAATAACTTGGATTTTTTATGTATTCATTTAGACCTTTCAAGTCATAATTTTGTTTTAATGTCATTTTTCACTCTCTCATACTTTTGACTTTTGTTAAAATTGCTTTTATTGTCATAATTCTGACTTTCATCTCATAATTCTGACTTAGTATCTCATAATTTATAATAATTATGTCATAATTTGGACTTTTTGTCTCAAAATTTACATAACTTTAAAATTGTATGTAATAATTTAGCCTATTCAAGTCATAATTATTTTAATGTCATACTTTTGACTGTTTGTTCAAATTGTTTTTGCATGTAACAATTTAGACTTCATGTCATAATTTTTTATGTTTTAATGTCATTTTTCCATGTCATACTTTTTGACTTTTTGTTAAAAAAATGTATTGTCATAATTGTGACTTTTTATCTCATAATTCTGACCTAGTATTTCATCATTTACAATAACTAATGTCATAATTTCGACGTTTGTCATAATCGACTTATCTCGTACTTTTTTTCTGATTATAAACTCATAACTTTGACTTTTTCTGTAACAATCTAGACATATGTCATATTTTTTACTTTCCTGACATAGTTTTAACTGTTTTTATTGTCATAATCTCAATATAAACATACTCAACTCCCTGAAGATGGACATCATTCTTGTGCCTAATAAAACAAAATAAGACAAACTACAATATGTTTATTAATCCGCAGCCCAAGCAATAAAAGATTTGTGAATACATTAAGCGAAGCATTAGAAAGATAGAATTAGCAAAACTACAGCGGGCCAGTGAGAGCAGGGGGAAACAGTCGTGGGCAGAGCCGTCAACCAAATATAAATTGCTATTTCTATTAAAAAGAAATAAAAGTCTGGGGTAAATCCACAGAGGGGTTGGTACAGATTGCTCCGAGAGGCCCAACTCAATATGTGACATTAGGGATGAGGGTCTCGGCAGAGAGGGACTGACCAGCAAACACACGCAGCAGGCCTGCGTTACACTGGAGCGAACACTATCGACCCCACCTTAATTTCCTAATTATTTTCCTATTGGATTTCTGGTTTCATAATCGTCATCAGGACACATTACCAGAAACCCAAAACCCAAGCAGGATTTTTTTGCCACGGTAAACATTTTCAGTAAAACTTAAAAAAAAACACGTGAAATGAAGCTGTATATTCAATTTCTCAGCCCAGCTGGTGGATTCGACCCCCTCACGCCACCCCACCCGTCCACATTTCCTTTTCTGCAAACACAGAACTCTTGGAAAGCATATACTGCACAACAGTTGTGCTTAAGGAAATGTAAAAAAGCTGTTTCTTGTGCTGACGGCTTCGCTAATGTAGATGTTTAGCATTGCACATTTTCTGCTTGATCTGATCCTGTGTGGGATTATCACACCAGTTCGCTCGCTGTGTTTTGTTAACTTTTTTTTGGAGGGGGGGAGGCGAGAGGCAGTCGAGAAAAACCGGACCATCCATCTTGAACATCTTGTGCCTGAACGGGAGAGAGAAAATGAAAGGAAACTGACAGGCCGAGCTGGTGTGGCACCAGAGGGACAAGAACATAATGACAGCTCTTCCTGACACCGTCCCATATAACGTCACGACTTTTCAACACCTTGTTTGACTGGCGTCTCGTTTCCCAGAACTGAAGTGTCCAGAAAGATGCGCATTTGCATCACTTCTGAGTACGACCGATTGAAACATGCAAACATCATTAGACTGATGAAAATTCCCAGCGTAACGACTTCCTCTGACAGCCTGATAACACACCTGCTTCCACTGACAGGATGTTTTCTCTTCCATTTGGAAGGGATCAACTGGGAACTGGAGGAAATTCCGATGGACCTATAGAGGAATTCTGGGAACTGTAGCTTTGCCCCGTAGTGTGCCAGGCTTATGAATTCAACACTGACAGAGTCTCTGCGAGCGATCAGAGAATAATTACAGGCATGGCTTTCAACAATCACATGACTGTGGGAAAGAAAAGATATTTATGGGAAAATGAAAAAACTGCAAAAAAAAAGGTTTTACATTTCTTCGGTTAAATCCCGGAAATGAAGTATTCGTCTTTTTTTCCCCGTGATTTAGGGGACATTTTGGGCTAATGTTGGAACGGATCTCAAAAATTTGTGCGTAATCATTCTGCGGTGCAAGTCTTTTCCCAGCAGCACTTGCACTGACATTTACTGTTTCCACCATCTGTCCGCTTATTAGATTCACTCTTACATCAGCTAGACTTTCAACAATGACCTTTCTTTAAGGATACGTGGATGTGCAGATCCACATGTACAGGAGGAAACAGATTGTATAATGTTCATATGGTTTTATCTTTACTTCGATAGTTCACTTTAGACATTCTAAGTAAGGGATGATGTACATCCAGCCGGTTGTTATCGCAGAATAAACCCAGACAGAGTGGTTAAAGGGTTAGTTCACCCAAAAATGAAACTTCTGTCATTAATTACTCACCCTCATGTCGTTGGACACCCGTACGACCTCCGTTCATCTTCAGACACAAATGAAGATATTTTAGTTGAAATCTGATGCTGAGAAAGGCTTCAGATAGGCCTCCATTGGCATTCAGTACATTGACACTTCCAAGACCCATAAAAGGCACTTAAAACGTCGTTACAAAGTCCATCTCACCACAGTGACTCTACAATAATTTTACGATGCGACGACAATAGTTTTTGTGTGCAAAAAAAAATCAAAATAACGACTTTATCCAACTTGTTCTCGACTTCCGTGTGTGCCTCCACGACGCATGCGCGAGAATATGACGTAGCGCCGGCATAAAAACAAAAAAAAACGTAAAAAAACAAAAACAAAGCCTCAGGTTTTTTTGGTTTGATGCGCCACGTTAAAAACTGTCCGACCAATGAGATTGGTGCTTTTGTTCACGTACCTGGAGATGCTGAAGTTACAGTAAAACACGACTTGGTGGCGCTCAAGCACAAAAGGGTCTGTTATGGAGAGGAATTGCAGATCAAATAGGATTCGATGGTGAGAAAAATAAGCGCCATCTACTGTCAGGGAGTGAATTTGCCAGAGAAAACAGCTTGGTATTAACACAAAGACGCATCGGAAAAAAATTGTCGCGGAAAACGCTGCCGATAAGCGCCCCGATGTGCACGAGGCTTCAGACTGAAGGAAATGCAAATTCACACCTGTACAGTAGAGGGCGCCACTCAGACAAGAAAAGTTCAGCACTCTTCAACAAAATGAAACACAAATGTGAGACATTTTTGCTTATTAGTATGGATGAATTGGATCATTGAAGGTCAGCCGCAAAGACACTGGTTAATAAAGTGAGATTAAATGCATAAAGTATATTTGTGTTATTTAACATAGTTAATTAGTGCAGGTTTGCGTTATATTCTGAATTTGCATTTCACTGTTTTTATTCATTCTGAGGAATACTGAATCTGCTTTTTGTGCAAGTGAGACGAGTGAATGCATGTTTACGTTTAGTCTAGAACTACGCGGGCAGGAGAGCTTTCAGCCAATAAATTGGAAATCAAAGCAACTTGATTTGAAAAAGTAACTCAGATATTTGATTGTACATTTAAAAGTACACTGTAACCCTGTACTGTAAATTTACAGAGAATTTCTAACAGTATTATACTGTATTTCCATAAAGCAGTAATATACTGTATCTTTTACAGCACATCTGTAAATATACAGCACATTTCTGTTTTCAGCCTGCTAAATTCGTAATACAGTATCACACTGTAAAAACATTGAATTGTGGGATTGATTTCGTTGGCGCTCATTTCAGATCAGATGCAAACAGAACAAACAGCAAACTCGACTTGTCAGCGGCACTCAATATAACAGAATCATTATTCATATCTTGTTTAAACAGTGTAACTTATGTGCATTTGTGAGCAGTGTTTAAGCTTTCTGTGCTTCGGTTGATTCAGTTTGCGTTTCAAAACGTTAACGTTACGTTAGTTGCCTGTGACGCATCAGAAATGGAGGACGTTACACGAAGATGGAGGAAGAATTTGTCACCTGTAGAAGACGATGAGGAGTTTAAGATGGAAAATTGTTCGACTCAGTATTGATACGGTAAGCCAATCTATGTTTTGCGTTCGCATTTCGACATTGTTTACATGAATAGTTTGATTTTGTGAACGCAGTTTGCTACCGCGAAAACAATCTGTTCTCACCTCTTTACCAAGATTATGCGATATTTCACAGGCTAATATTAAACATTTACCATGTTTTTTGCATGACCTGCTTTTGATCTAACAGTTATATATATATTTTTTCGTTTCAGGCTTGTATTATAAACCGAAGACGGCCAGTACATGTAAACAAACAACGTAAGTGATTTACTAGTTAACATGTGTTAGTTTTAGTCCATTTGTTAACAAAAATGCTATGGTGTAAGTTCTGTGATCGTGCTTTTGAATCTTTGTCAGCATTTTGCCAGCACATGAAAATCCATAGTCATGTTCCTAATACTTTTTTCAAATGTGGTATTCCTGATTGCTCCAGAACATTTAAAAAGTTCACTGCTTTCAAGGCTCATGTATTCAGGGATCACAAAGAGAGGCCCTCAAAGACATCTGTTGAGCAGTTAGGAATTGATGCTTTAGTCTGTGACATTGGTGTCTGTCAAGAAAAGTGCAGTGATTTGAAAAACTTTGTTTTACACTTGAAATCTCATATCAAAGAAGGTACCAGAGTGCCATGTCCATTTACATGTAATAAAAGCTTTTCTGTAGCATCTACATTGACCTCACATATATCCAGGAATCATCGAAACTCTTCAGCAGAAAGGTTGCGTCATAATTTACTGCAGTCAAATGTTTCAGTACAGAGGCTGCATGGTGAGGTATCCAACATAGTTGAACACTCAAATCCACAGTCTGAATCATTTGATTGTTGTGATGGAGGAGAACAATTGAATATTGCACTAGTGCCAGATAATGCAGATGAATCTCTTTTTTTAAAGAACATGGCTCTGTTTTATCTCAAATTACAGGCAAAGCATATTCTCCCATCATCTGTGATTCAGTCTGTAATTGATGGGGTGCAGGACATCCATGATATTAGCCAGTGTCATTTGCTGCACAAGCTAACTGAAAAATTGACTGCGCTTGGTATTTCTGAAAATGATATAAAGAGCATTATTGATGTCTTGCAAACTGATGATCTTTTTCGGAAGTCAAATATCAATGCACTTAGCACTGATAAGAGGAGAAAATCCTTTTATAAAGACAATTTTAAGTTTGTGGATCCGGTCCCAATCTGTCTTGGTCAAAATGAATCTGGCAAGGAAAGTTTTGCTCAATATATTCCTATTAAGCAAAGCTTAGAAGCACTGTTCTGCTGTAAATCAGTGATAGAACAACATAAGAATTCAAGAACTGAAGTCAGAGCAAAAGATATCCTCTCTGATGTATGGGATGGCAAAAATATTGATGAAAATGTGCTGTTTAAAGCTGATACAGATTCATTAGGTGTAATCTTGTATGAAGATGCTTTTGAAGTTGCCAATCCACTTGGGTCTGGTAAGAAAAAACACAAAATTCTTGCCGTTTATATGACACTTGCAAACCTGTTGCCTCACTGTCGGTCAGGCATCGACCCTATGCAGCTAGTTCTGCTGTGTAGGGAACAAGATTTTAGATTTTTTGGACAAGATTTGGTCTTTGCCACTCTGATAAAAGACCTTAAAGACCTTGAGGAAAATGGTGTTGAATTAGCTGATGGAAAGGTGCACAAAGGTACATTGTGTGCTATAGCTGGAGACAACCTTGGATCGCATTACATTGGTGGCTTTCTTGAAAATTTCAGTAAAAGTACATACTTTTGCAGATTTTGTGAAATTGACCGCCAGACATTTCACTCCGCTCCCCTAACAAAGGCAGTAACAAGAACTATGGAGTCGTATGAGCAAAATCTTAAGGATTTGGATGCTGGTCGAGCTGAAAGTGTAACTGGTGTCAAACGTAATTCTCCCTTTAATGACCTGAATTATTTTCACGTTTGCCAGCCAGGATTACCTCCCTGTCTTGGACACGACCTTTTTGAAGGTGTTGTGTCATTTGACCTTGCTTTGTATATTGATCATCTTGTGAATCAGGAGAAACAGTTCACATACACTGAACTAAATCGTCGCATTGACCAGTTTAAGTATCTTGGGAATGATGCACGTGATAAACCAGTTGAGGTGACTCCTGGTACTGGAAAATTAAGTGGACATGCAGTTCAGAATTGGTGCCTGCTCCGGCTTTTACCTCTTTTGGTAGGGGAAAAGATTGTCAGTCCAACTGAAAATGAGGTATGGCAGTTAATACTTCAACTCAGACAGGTAACAGAGCTCATCTGTGCTCCTTCCATTAATATTGGTCAGATTGCTTATTTATCAGTTTTAATAGAGGAGTATATTGAGACTCGAAAGGTGGCTTTTCCAAATCATCCACTTAAGCCAAAGCACCACTACCTGTGTCATTATCCTGAGCTCATTGATCGTTTTGGTCCACTAATTCGCCTATGGACGCTACGCTTTGAAAGTAAGCACTCATATTTTAAACAGTGTGCAAGAAAATTGCACAATTTCAAGAACCTGAGTGCTACATTGGCAGAAAGGCATCAACTTCTGCAGGCTTACCTACATGCTGGAAGCCCTTTCCCTGAAAATGTTGTGGCAGAGAGGGGAATAGAGTTTCATGTTAATGACTACAATGATGACATTCAAGGATCTGTTGCCTGTCTTAATTTTCAACCAGTGAATACAGTGGCATCCAATGAAGTGACTGTAAAGGGAACACTTTACAAAAAAAACATGCTCATTGTTTTGCAGAAAAATGATGACGGAATAGTATTTGGGAAAATTCAGTTAATTCTTGTACATGACAATTGCAATGTGTATTTTGTCACAAAAATTGTCATTAATTACGCACCCTCATGTCATTCCGCATACTGCATATACTGTCTATAGAGGGACAGAAATCTCTAGTTCATAAAAATAATAATAATAATATGTTTACCATAGTTGAACAAAAATCGAATGGGTTTGGAATGACGTGAGGATGAATAATTAATAACAGAATGTAAATTTTTGGGCAAATTAACCCTTTTAAACTGCATTACAATGCATTTCAGTACTGTTTATGGTGTGATCCTTGAGACAATAACTGATTATATATATATATAATCCACAGAACATCAAAACTACACAGTGGTACTACAGCCTGCCGAGGTTCTCCCCTTGGTTCCCCCCGAAACAAACGCTACTCTTGGTTCACCTCCATCAAGCTCCTCAACGCCAACATCAAGCATTGTTGCATCAACCAGTGCATCACATTCATGGCCTGAAAATTTCAAAGTTCCGTGGAACTTAATGCCAGCCGGTATAAAGAGTGCTACTGAGAATGGCCTGAGACCTTCTCCTTCTGACCGACGACAAATGATAAGAATTCTTGCCGATGAAATTAGAAAAATCGAAACAAACCCCAGCAGATCACAGTGCCTTACTATTGCTCGTCAAATTGTGAGCCAATATCCCAAGTCTTTTGCAGACATGATGGGTGACAAGCAGGTTGGGGGTGGATACGAATCTTTTCTTTCACAGCTGAAAGTGCGGATAGAGCATCTTAATCGAACAAGTACACTAAGTCAGCATAGGACCCTTAGAAGTGACATTGGAACTACTAGAAAACGAAATTCAACTGACTCGTATGGTTGCACAAGATGGCAGCCTGCTCTTCCACCTGGTGAGAGTCACGACAGTCTTGAAATTAAACGTCAGAAGATGGAGGAGATCCACCTTCATGAAGGAATTTCTGGAGTTGAGAGAGGAGACGTTTACAAGCTCATGGAGGAGACCTATTGGCTTCAGCGTTACATGATAAATGCAACCCCGTCCCCTACAATTTCAGATCTAAAATCCAAATGGCCATATCTCTTCACACAGAGGCATGTATATGGACATTTTGAACAGCTTACGGACAAAAAAGTGCTCAGACTTTTGGAATTGTCTATCCAGGAGTGTGGAAAAATCATAATTGAGTTTTTCAAAAGCAAACCAACCAACGATGACGTTCGGAGCATACTCTCCAGTGGTGAAAATGATGTGGGTGCCATGGTACTACAACTACTTCTTGCACACTTCAAAGAGAAGTTAGATGGTGTTATCCTTCAAGCAGATGTAAGTAGAGATTATTAAACAAATCTCATTCATCTATAATGTTTTGTTTTGGTTCTTTTTATCATAGTTGTGCTGTCCTTCTTAAAAATTGTTTCAGGAATTTGCTACTCCATCTGATGTCCAGGAATCGGTACATTTGCCAGAGAGTCCACGCCTTATATTTCTCGGTATGTAAACATTACAGTGGTAGTTTCACCCTAAATTGAAAAGCAAGTTATCATTTACTCACCCCTCTGCAAACATTTTTTGGTATAAAATATTAATTTTGTCTTGTTTCCAGTCCAGATATCTAAAAATTCAAGTAAAGTATTGTCTTTTTTTCTTTTTGTAAGATTTTTTTTAGATTTTAGCTGGGAAATAAAATACTTAGTAAGAAAAGCATTTTTTTGCAGTTCTTTTTTCTCTCTATACAAAAAATGTTTCCTGCTTGTGTTCCTCTAGTCTATAATATCAGTGAATAGTGAGCAGCATCAAGATTTTTAAAAAAAGATGCAAGAGTATCATAGAATGATCCCATGCAAGGTGCCATAAGTGTGGGTATACAATAGGGTTTAATAAAAAAAAAGAAACTGTAATGTAATGTATTTTTTTTAATGAAAATCCTGACATTGACTGTTAGTCTTCGGTGCTTGGATGCATGTTCATGAGACTAATAGTACTGCAGTTGCGAGAACTTTAAATTCACAAAAAAATAAATACAATCCATGTACATTCTTCTATTAGATTAAAATATACATTGTGTTTGTTGTAACAATAATTTTTCACATTCTCATCTGTCAAATACAGAAGACCAATAGCCAAGGTCAGGATTTTCATTAAATATATAACGTTACATTTTGTTTTTATATTTTCCAAACCCTATGGTATACCCCCCAGAACATTTGAAATATATGGCATGTGTTACATACCATCCATTCTGTGATAATTTTGCAAATTCTTTTAGAAGCTTGATGCTGGTTCCTATTCACTGCCTTTTATATGGATGAGCGCAAGCTTTTTTGTGGTCCAAAAAAAGGAAAAAGAGCGATATACTGCATTAGAACAACAGCATATGAGTAAACTAATATGTAATAAAAAAAATTGTGAACTTACTATGGGTGACCTGCTTTAAAGGGTTAGTTCACCCAAATATAAAAAATAATGTAATTAATTCCTCACCCTCATGCCATTCCACACCCGTAAGACCTCCGTTCATCTTCGGAACACAAATGAAGATATTTTTGTTGAAATCTGAAGGCTCAGTGAGGCTTCAATAGGGGGCAATACAATTTACACTCGCAAGATCCATTAATGTACTAAAAACATATTTAAATCAGTTTATGTGAGTACAGTGGGTCAATATTAATATTATTAAGCAAGAATAATATTTTTGGTGCGCCAAAAAAACTAAATAAAGACTTATTTCGAAAATAAAGATTTTCAAAACACTGCTTCATTAAGCTTCGGAGAATATCGAATCAGCAAGTCGAATCATGATTTGGATCGTGTGTCAAACCGCCAAACTGCTGAAATCACGTGACTTTAGCGCTCCGAACCACTGAGTCGACTCGCTGATTCGATGTGCTCCAAAGCTTCATGAAGCAGTGTTTTGAAATCAGTTTCATCACTATATAAGTTGTTATTTAGTTTTTTTTTTGGCGCACCAAAAGTATTCTCGTCGCTTTATAATATTATTATTGAACCACTGTCCTCACATGAACTGATTTAAATATGTTTTTAGTGCATTAATGGATCTTGAGAAAGGAAATGTCATTCCTGGCTATGCAGGCCTCACTGAGCCTTCAGATTTCAACAAAAATATCTTCATTTGTGTTCCGGAGATGAACGGGGGTGTTACGGGTGTGGAACGGCATGAGGGTGAGTCATTAATAACAGAATTGACATTTTTGGGTGAACTAACCTTTTAAGGGTGTTCATCTGTCTCAGCCCAATGCATGTATGCAGTCGTTTAAAGTAGTTACAAA
The DNA here is from genome assembly GCF_949357685.1 of Gobio gobio. NCBI lineage: Eukaryota > Metazoa > Chordata > Actinopteri > Cypriniformes > Gobionidae > Gobio > Gobio gobio. Next base: position 7,444,496 of record NC_137117.1, read on the forward strand.
GAGTTCTTTTTTTTTTTTGAACGAATGATCATTCGTGACGAATGTCACAATCATCCAGGAGTGCATTCTCATGCTGTACAAGCCTGTCCTGGTTTATAAAAATGTGCAGTTTACTACACACATTCATGAAATGCCATAGAATTCTTAATCATAAATTTAAGTGGTTTACAAGCAGAAAGTTCCGTGGTCTGCATTGTCTGAAATTTAAATTGTTTGCAAATATTTACAGCACATTACTGCAATCCTGGGTTATTGTGTGTGATTAGACAGGTGCTTAGTCACAAACAGACAGGCAGGCAGAAATTGGTTATGGTTCAAGAAATATAAAATAGACTACACTACTAGACTACACTACTTTCATTTCACAAGGTAGAGTATTCCTTTAATTAGGAAATTGCTCATTGCAATAAATGAAAAATAAAGTATTCCTGTATTGATGAACGCTACCCAAAAATATTACTAAAACAGAACTAAATGGTGAACCCTGTGAAGGGTGTTTCAGAGTTCTTTTAATAGTTATGTTGAACTGTGAAGAGACAACTACATAAACTGTGAAACCCACAATAGTTAATTTTAATTATTATTATTATTATTTATTTTATTTTTCATTTACAGGTCAATCTCTAAGCAACCAGCGCTGGATGTTAAGCTTGGAAGGTCAAGTTGTGTGTGAAGGAGCACAGCCTAACTTCATCACTGGCCTGGCAGCGCTGTTTGCCTCCTTCTATAACTTCAACTTGCAGTACCAGGAAGAAGCAGCATGCACCCTTGAGTTTGTTCAGAGGTTAGTTATTAGCATATATGCCATTAATATATTTTAGACTGAATTGTCACTAACCTTGTCTTGATAGCATTTTTTAAGGACTTCATTTTTTGTTCACAAACGTTTTGTACAGCTGACTACAGGGATGAACAACATGGCCCTGGTTTCACAGACAAGTCTTAGTTTAAAGGGATAGTTCAACCAAAAGTTTTAATCCACCCATGATTTACTCACACTTATGCCATAGTGTATTTGACTTTCTACTTGCAGACAAAAACAATCATAGTTAAATTAAATAATGTCCTGGCAAATCCAAGCTTTATAATGGCAGCGAATGGCTGGTTCAAAGTTGACACTGCCATTGTGCTTGTAAGAATATTATTTAAATTTAACTCTGATTGTATTAATCTAAAAGAAGTCATATACACATAGGATGTCTTGAGGGTGAGTAAATCATGGTCTCATTTTCAGTTTTGACTGACCTATTATTTTATGCCAGTTGTAGGCTTCAGTAAAATTAGGGTATTTAAGCAGCTTTCATAAAAATGTCTTGTAAAAAAAAAAAAAAAGGCTAAACAATGGCACTGACATATTTGGAGATATGTTTTCAGTTAAGACAGCTCAAACACATTTTAAATTATATTTAACATTATCATGCAGTCATAATCACATTGCAAGGCTTGCAATTGACTTAAAGTATTGAAGTCATAAGGGTTTGGACTGGATTCTGGCAATGTGCTGCATTTTTTATGTACTGCATTTCCACTGATACGCAGATTGGACCTGATTTAGGACCTGATGAAGGGATGATATTGTTAAGCTGTACAGTGTAACCGATGCAGAAAAAATGTTAATCACAACAGCAAACATTTTTCTGTAACATTTAATTTTATTTTTATTTTTCTTCTGTTTTTTAGACGCTTTCTTGACATCAATCCAGAACGTGGATCAAAAACAAAGAAAGGAAAAGTGACATCAAAGAAAACTGGCCAAGTTGTGCAAAAAAAGAACACCACTGTAAACCCACAGGTTTCCTCACTTCTGCGAAAACTTGCAGACTTTGAATGGGATTTTGTTTAGATCCCATTTTTCAGACTCTTTGTGGGTAACTTGGAAGAAGCTTTCCATTTGTTGTACGTAAGTACATTAAAAGTAAATGCGATTACAGCATTGTTAATGTTCTGTTAATTGATAATTGCATTTATAAAAATACAACTGGCATTTCAGCCAACATGTTTATAGGGCATTTTTGTGTTTTCATTTTTTTTTATTACTCTTTCTGGGTCACTTTACATTTCTGAAAAAAACGTGACATTTTTTTCAAATTATACAAGATTACTGCACTGTTAAGTGCTAATTGTCAACTGTTTGTAAACTTGCATTTTACATGTTTTAAAAAAATACAGCTGCCATTTCAGGCAATTTTCTATTGTTTTCTTTTAACTAAAATAAATGTTTTAAAACCTAGAGAATGTTGGTTTCTTTTTCCTATTGTGACTACTATGCAACTTAAAGTATAACATTTCTAATTATGTAATATTTTTTTATTGCTGTAGAGAACAGTTTAATACTGTTAAATTGCATGATATAACAGTAGGATACTGCATTTGATAATTACAGCACAGTACTGTAAACGCTGTTTACAGTAGTTGTCCTGTAAAAATACAGTAAGTGGCTGGCAACCCAGCTGCCAGTATTTTACTGTAAATTTACAGCCCAACATTTTACAGTACAGTACTGTAAATAATGTTTACAGAATTAGTTCTGTAAAAATACAGTAAGTGGCTGGCAACCCAGCTGCCAGTATTTTACTGTAAATTTACAGCGAAAAGTTTTACAGTGTAATGCATCACTTACTATTTACTTCAAAAAGTAATCTGATTACATAACTCGCAATACTTGTAATGCCTTACCCCAACACTGTAACTACATGTCAACTAACTCTCATTAGAGTATTAGTAGACTGTTAAAGGTGAACTATGTAAGATTTTTGCAGTAAAATATCCAAAAACCACTAGGCCAGTGTTATATATTTTGTTCAGTTGAGTACTTAGAATATCCCAAATGTTTCCAACTATTTGTAAATCGTGAGAAATTGCTATTTTACCCAAGGAGCCGGGACGTGTGAGGGAGTCGCCTGTCGATTGCGTCATGTCTGCGTTTCTAACGGTTTCCGGTTTTATTTTGCAGAAACACTTTACTCTCACTGCAGAGTGAACAAGTGTCATAGCAGCCGCCGAGCGAACGTCATAACTTCCTTTTCAACACACTCAGATATATCTAATACGATAAACAGAGTTGCGTTACCTCATACTCATGACTGGAAAAGAGGAAGTGGTGCCGGCAACCGTGTCATAATAAAAGTCCCGTCGGCGACTATACCATAATAACAGTCCCGCTCTTCAATCGCTCCTGCGGCCTTGCTCAGCTCCACAACACTCGGTCCTGCTCTGCTTCATAATGTTAATAATCACATCCATGAACGTGATTTCTGCCCGAGTCCTATCCTGACTCTTTTCCACCGGCTGTGAGGTGAAGACCACATTTCCTAAGATTCTGCGCTCAAACGTGGCGTCATCAAACTATGCCTTTGTTTTGAACAGGCGACCTCTAGTGGACGGAAAAGTTACATAGTGCAGCTTTAAGTAGAATACATTGACATGTAAAGGCAAAGAAGTCCAGGGTGCTCAGGGAGTTCAATAAGACGTCTGAAGGTGCTCTTTGGGGTCGGGAATTCAAATGAATGTGGAAAAAATAAAATCCAAGGCACACAACCCAAGCATAGCCCCATGTCTTTTAAATGTTCTATAATGAAATTGCCAGTAAAATAAAGGCTTTTTAATCATTTGAAGAAGAGTGCCTTGGATTTTCTTTTTTCCACAAATTTTCCACAAAATTACTGAGGGAGCATCAAAATAAAGTGTTATCAGATATTAGGCAGACAGTCTACTAAGACTCTAATAAAAGTTAGTTGACATGTAGTTGCAAAGTTACTTATAGTTATTACACGGCTCTGTGGAATACTTGATTCTGGTCAATTGCGCATTCCAGTGCAGAGGTGTAGTGGTAAAAAAAGAGGTGGGTAAACTATAAATTCTGGGTGACCGTATCGTGGTCACGGTAAGGTGGGCCACTGCCTACCGGTGTATGCGGCCCGATCTCACGGCAATTCATACTAATTTTACGAGGTGGCTAATTCGTATGAATTGATACGACCTCACTCGTACCAATTCATACGATTTTTGCTAATTTACGAGTTACCAAATTCGTATGAATTCATACGAATGACTTACCCCTGACCCCACCCCTAAACCTACCCATCACGTGGGTTTAGACAAATCGTACGAATTCGTACGGGTGAGGTCGTACAAATTCGTACGAATTAGACACCTTTTATTCACTCGTATGAATTAGTACGAATTGGTTGTGAGATATCGGTGGGGTGGCAGTGCCACTGGCAGGCCACCTCCGCCCTGCTTAGTGCACAAGGGTAGTTCTGAGCTGAGGTTGAGCTGCGCACAGCGCTGGCCCTTGGCTAGACGATGTCCACCCTGGTCCAGAAGCACAATTGACCCGGATTTGGTCTGGAACTGTTCTTCCCCGGAGGAGGGCTGGGTGGAAAACCATTAGTAATTCTGTTCCGCCACTGATGTTAAAAACAGCCAGTGGTACCAAAAAAAAAAAAAAAAAAAAAGAGCAGTTCCAATACCTCTGGGTCTCGGGAGTTCAGGAATGGCAGCATGTGACGCTACAGAGCCTCGCCGCTTTCATTCCCCTCCCCACAAGAGGGCGAGAATGGCAGTGTGTGTGTGACGCTACAAAGCCTCGCCACTCTCATTCCCCTCTTCTCAGCGGTGCGTGGACAACAGTGCGCGACGCTATGCCTCGCCACTCTTGTTCCCCGCTGAGGAAGGAGGTGAGGCACACCGTGTGCAACGCCACAAAGCCTTGCCACGCTCAGCCCCTCCTTCATTTGGGAGCGCGCTTGGCGGTGGTCGACGCTCCCATGCCTCGCCACCCTCAGACGCCTCTCCCTTCGCCAGCAGGGGGCGCCGGCTGTGGGAACGCACTCAAGCGGCCTCCCCACACTCGCACGCCTCCTCCGCGGACGCAGGTAAGTGTTGCACAGCACACTCAGATCCCACTTCGGGCCGCTCCATGCCGTCCGAGTCGGATCCCTGCATTCCGCGTCGCTGCCCCGCTGCGGGTACGTCTGTGGTTAATCCCCTTGCTCGGTGTCTGGAAGCCTGGCTAGAGCTTCCCAGCCCGTCTAGGGGCCGTACCATCAGACTCGGCTATGCGATTCAGTTCGCCAGGCGTCTCCCTAAGTTTGGGGGCGTTCACTTCCCAGTAGCGAAGGAGAACGCCCCCGTGCTCCGGGCGGAGATCGCAGTCCTACTGGCGAAGGACGCGATGGAGCCGGTCCCTCCAGCCGATATGAGGTCCGGGTTCTACAGCCCGTACTTCATTGTACCCAAGAAAGGCGGCGGGTTATGGCCGGTCTTGGACCTGCGATTCTTGAACCGGTCCCTTCACAGGCTGCCGTTCCGAATGCTAACGCAGTAGCGCATCTTCAGGTGCGTCCGTCCCCAAGATTGGTTTGCAGCGATCGACCTGAAGGACGCGTACTTTCATTCTCGTTTCCCCTCGACCGGCCCTTTCTGCGCTTCGCGTTCGAGGGACGGGTATGTCAGTACCGCGTCTTACCCTTCGGCCTGTCCCTCTCGCCCCGCGTCTTTACGAAGGTTGCGGAGGCGGCCATTGCTCCCATGAGAGAGCATGGTGTTCGCATCCTCAACTACCTCGACGACTGGCTGATTCTTGCCCAGTCGCGAGGGCAGTTGTGCGAACACAGGGACAAGGTGCTCAGTCACCTCAGCCAGTTGGGACTTCGGGTCAACTGGGAGAAGAGCAACTCTGCCCCACGCAGAGGATCTCTTTTCTCGGTATGGAGATAGACTCGGTCGCCATGACTGCGCGCCTCACCGAGGAGCGCGTCCAGTCGGTGTTGAACTGCCTGAATTCGTTCAAAGGCAGGACAGCGGTTCCACTGAAACATTTTCAGAGGCTCCTGGGGCATATGGCATCCGCAGCTGCAGTAACGCCGCTCGGATTGCTTCATATGAGACTGCTTCAACGCTGGCTACACGATCGAGTCCCGAGATGGGCGTGGCACAGCGGTTCCCTCCGCGTCCAAGTGACTCCGAGGTGCCGCCAAACCTTCGGCCCGTGGTCGGACCCTTTGTTTCTCCAGGCGGGAATCCCCCTAGAACAAGTGTCCAGGCACTCCGTTGTCTCCACGGATGCCTCATCCACGGGTTGGGGTGCCACGTACAACGGGCTTGCAGCTTCGGGCCTGTGGACGGGGCCTCAGCTGCAATGGCATATCAATTGCCTCGAGTTGTTAGCAGTTCGTCTTGCACTCAGCCGCTTCAAAGTGCCGCTCAGAGGCAAGCGCGTTCTGGTCCGGACGGACAACACTGCGGCCGTAGCGTACATCAACAAACAGGGTGGTCTACGCTCCCGTCGCATGTCGCAACTCGCCCGCCATCTCCTCTTATGGAGTCAGAAGCATCTGAGGTCGCTTCGTGCTATTCACATTCCGGGCCTGCTCAATCATGCGGCCGACGAGCTGTCACGTCAGCAGGTACTTCCGCGAGAATGGCGACTCCATCCCCAGGCGGTCCAGCTAATCTGGAGTCGTTTCGGGGCCGCACAGGTAGACCTGTTTGCCTCCCCAGAGACGAACCACTGTCAGTGGTTTTATTCCTTGACCGAGGGGACCCTCTGGTCGGATGCCCTGGCCCACAGCTGGCCCCTGGAAGAACGCAAGTATGCGTTTCCCCCAGTGAGCCTTCTTGCGCAGACACTGTGCAAAGTCAGGGAGGACGAGGAGCAGGTCCTGTTGGTCGCTCCGTATTGGCCCAACCGGACTTGGTTCCTGGAACTAGTGCTCCTTGCGACAGCACCTCCCTGGCCCATTCCTCTGAGACAGGACTTCCTGACTCAGAGACGGGGCACCCTGGCACCCGCGTCCAGACCTCTGGAAACTCCATGTCTGGTCCCTGGACGGGACGCGGAGGTTCTAGGTGACCTACCGCAAGCGGTAGTTGACACCATCACTTCCGCTAGAGCCCGCTCTACGAGGCGCCTCTATGCGTTGAAGTGGAACCTGTTCGTCGATTGGTGCTCTTCTCGCCGAGAAGACCCCCGAAGATGTTCGATCGCATCTGTGCTTACCTTTCTACAGGATGGGTTGGAGCGAAGGCTGTGTCCCTCCACCCTCAAGGTCTATGTCGCGCTATCGCCGCTAATCATGAGCTCGTAGATGGGAAATCTCTAGGTAAGCACGATCTGATCGTCAGGTTCCTTAGGGGAGCGAGGAGATTAAATCCGCCTCGTCCTCCCTCTATACCCTCTTGGGACTTAGCTCTGGTGCTTACTGCACTAGAGAGAACCCTTTGAGCCTCTGCAGTCAGCTGAGTTAAAAATCCTGTTGTTAAAGACTATACTCCTGATTGCGTTGGCCTCCATCAAGAGGGTAGGGGACCTGCAGGCATTTTCGGTCGACGAATCGTGCCTGGAATTCGGGCCCGGTAACTCTCATGTGATCATGAGACCCCGGCCTGGATACGTGCCCAAGGTTCCCGCTACTCCCTTCCGGGACCAAGTGGTGAGCCTGCAAGCGCTGCCTTCGGAGGAGGCAGACCCAGCCCTAGCTTTTCTCTGTCCCGTCCGTGCTCTCCGGACTTACGTGGACAGAACGCAAAGCTTCAGGACCTCAGAGCAGCTCTTCGTCTGTTACGGAGGACAGCAGAAGGGAAAGGCTGTCTCCAAGCAGAGGATGGCCCACTGGATAGTGGATGCCATCGTCTTGGCTTATCAGTCCCAAGACGTGCCCTGCCCGCTCGGGTTAAGAGCCCACTCCACTAGGGGTGTTGCCTCTTCCTGGGCGCTGGCTCGTGGCGCCTCGCTGACAGATATTTGTTGAGCTGCGGGCTGGGCGACACCTAACACGTTCGCTAGATTCTATAGCCTCCGTGTAGAGCCGGTTTCTTCCTGTGTGCTCACTTCCCATAGTCAGTAACACCGAAGTGCCCGTTCTAGTGTCGGCTTGCTGCGCCATTCCCTCCCCTATGGTAAACGGATGCGTGCGCTTATTCTGCTCCAGTCGAGTTCCCCGGATCGGCGAACCCTGTTGAGTCCTCCGCAACCCGCGGCAGTCGGACGTGGCGGAGCGTTCGACGCCAGGTCTAACACTCGTATGCATTGGTGGAACTTGTGTTAGGCTGGGTTCCGTATGTAGTGACCCCCACGCGGTCCCATATGTGTATTCTTCCACGGTACGGCTCCCTACGGCGAGCCCGTGTCTTTCCCTCGGCAGAATTCCTCTGCCATCCCAGGTACGTGTTGTTCCCCCTCCACGAATTGGCCGGGGCCACCCCTGGGACTTCGGTATGTTGTGCTGCCCACGGCCAGCCCATATGTGTATTCTCCACATGTTAACTCCCTCTGGGCATGATGTGGCTTCCGCAGCTGCCTTCACAGGCACGCTTTCCCAGCGTTATCCAATACAGTCAGCTGAGTGGGTCTTGCGGAACAGCAGCTTTGACTCTCCCTGCGTGAACCTACCCGCCCGCATCAGATCGGGGTCTGTGGGGCTCATCGCTGGGCGCTGGAAGTGGTAGTAACTATGGCGTTTTCCATAGGGGATCCCAATTCGTCGGTACGTCCGACGTACGTCGAACGTGACCGACTGAATGGGAACGTCTCGGTTACGTATGGTAACCCTCGTTCCCTGAAGGAGGGAACGGAGACGTACGTCCCGTCGCCACAGTTGCTGTACCATCACTGCAGGTCGAGCCACTACGTGTGGCTCCTCAGTGAAAAACAGCGTGCATTCGTTCTCGCTTCCTGTTTATACCCGCGGCGCGGGGCGGAGCGCGAGATGCAAATCTCGCACGCCAATTGTTCATTGGCCGGTTCTAGATAGCTCGAAGCTGATAGGGGCTCCCAGAAGTGATCCCAATTCGTCGGTACGTCCGACGTACGTCTCCGTTCCCTCCTTCAGGGAACGAGGGTTACCATACGTAACCGAGACGTTACTGTGTGAATTTAAAGAAATATATCAAATGCATAAATATGTAAATTTAATGACATTTATTTATATTTATATTAGGGCTGTCAATACTTTTACAATTATTAAAATTTTTACAATGATTACAATTTTTAATAAAAAAATATTTCACTGGTCACTGATAAACCATGTTAATCTTCTTTTAACGTGTTAAGGATTTTGAATTAATTGCATACGTTAACGCGTCAACATTGACAGCCCTAATTTATATTATTTTATTACAAAATTCACTGTATATAGCAGGATTCTTCATTGCACAACTTTTTTCAAACCATTGCATCATGAAAAATGGTATTATATACATCATAAATATTAATATGTAAACATTTGCACTATAAAATAGAAAACCTTCATTTTAAATTGTAATAATATTTGACAATATTACATTTCATCAAATAAATGCAGCCTTTAAGTGTAGATAAACACCAACCAACAAAACCATAGTAAATAATGGGGGGAAAAAAATACAAATACAAAGTTGAAACACAACATTCTCGTTTGTTCGTTGACACGTTAAATGTGAACTGCTTTCCCGGTTCCCTGATCCCTGATCTCACAAAAGGGTGTGTTTTACATTTCCTCATTTGGTTGAGGACTACTTGAAACAAGTCGCAACAGTCATAAAGCATGTTCAGAAGTTCAGGGCGGAGAGGTGCAGAATGAACCCATTAAATCACAGCGTAAAGCACTTAGGTAATGAAGGAGCAGCGCAGACAGTAGGGTCCTGCTCTACAGACCCCGGCTTACGCCAGCATCCACTGCCATGCAGCTCCACATCTACATTCATGCATTTGCATGAAGCAACAGTGCATCCAATTAGGATAAATTATATACAGGTGCTGGTCATATAATTAGAATATCATCAAAAAGTTGATTTATTTCACTAATTCCATCCAAAAAGTGAAACTTATATATTATATCCATTCATTACACACAGACTGATATATTTCAAATGTTTATTTCTTTTAATTTTGATGATTATAACTGACAACTAAGGAAAATCCCAAATTCAGTATCTCAGAAAATTTGATTACTTAAGACCAATACAAAGAAAGGATTTTTAGAAATCTTGGCCAACTGAAAAGTATGAGCATGAAAAGTATGAGCATGTCCAGCACTCAATACTTAGTTGTGGCTCCTTTTGCCTGAATTACTGCAGCAATGCGGCGTCGATCAGTCTGGCACTGCTCAGGTGTTATGAGAGCCCAGGTTGCTTTGATAGTGGCCTTCAGCTCTTCTGCATTGTTGGGTCTGGCATATTGCATCTTTCTGCTCACAATACTCCATAGATTTTCTATGGGGTTAAGGTCAGGCGAGTTTGCTGGCCAATTAAGAACAGGGATACCATGGTCCTTAACCCTTAATCGTCCCTTGGGGTCCAGATGACCCCACTGGACTTTTCCTCCATTTTTAAAAAGTGTTTCCTTCATCTCAGGGCAATGAGACTCTGTGACTTTTCTTAATAATCTATCTAAACATGCACAAAATATCTGGGCTTGATTTGGTTGTTCTAAAGGTGTGTAAAAAAATTTTTACCGTTTAAGTCCCTCGGGGTCAGATTGACCCCATATTGAAAATGAATGGGAAAGTGTAAAAAATTTAAAAAATATCACTTTTCCAAATCCAGTATAAATCTGAAAATTTCCACATTTATTTCAAGGTCTGGTCCTAGAGCATAAACACAAAGTAGAACTAACTTTCTATCTCATACACACACACGTACACACACACACAAACACACACATGTGTGTGACTGCAACAGAGAGCATTTTTTATTGAAATTGGCAAATAAAATCAACAAAACTGGCATAAATCTGAAAGTTTTTCATACATAAATGAAGTACTAATACTAGAGCACCAATACAATATGGAACAAGCATGTTCACTCACACACACACACACACACACACACACACACACACACACACACACACACACACACACACACACACACACACATATTTGTTTTTGTGAAATGTGAGGACATTCCATAGGCGTAATGGTTTTTATACCGTACAAACCGTATTTTCTATCCCATTACACTGCCCCTGCCCCTAAACCTACCCATCACACACACACACACACACACACTGCCCCTGCCCCTAAACCTACCCATCACACACACACACACACACACTGCCCCTGCCCCTAAACCTACCCATCACACACACACACACACACACACACACACACACACACACACACACACACACACACACACACACACACACTGCCCCTGCCCCTGCCCCTAAACCTAGCCCTCACAGGAGACTGTGCAGTTCACTTTCTGTGAAAAAAAACCTTGTTCTGTGTGATTTATAAGCATTTTGAAAAGTGAGGACATGGGGAACGTCCTCATATTTCACCCTCTTTTTGTAATACCTGTGTCATACCCATGTCATTATACACATTTGTGTCCTGATATTTCCCAAAAACATGCCCACACACACACACACACAAACACAGGTGTCTGGAGCAATTTTTTGGATTTTGGCAATGAATGGGAAAATGTAAAAAATGCTTTTTTTTCACTTTGTTTGTAAAAAAAAAATCAACTAAATCCAGTATAAATCTGAAAATGTCTACATTTATATCAAGATCTGGTCCTAGAGCATAAACACAAAGTGGAACGAACTTTCTGTCTCATACACACAAGTACACACACACACACACACACGTGTGTGTGCAACAGAGAGCATTTTTATAGAAACTGGCATAAATCTGAAAAAATTCCATACATAAATGAAGGACAAATACTAGAGCACAAATGCAACATGGAACAATCATGAGAAAGAGAGGGAAAAGGGCAAATAAAAGAAAGATGAAAGGCAGCTTAACTTTTGCATAACTTCCATATGGACCTCTATTGGATAATGTGGTCATTGCTCTCTTTCTCTTTAACTATAATTCCTAAAGTTTTTCCACAAACCTACAGATGGCGGTATTCTATCCCTAACACATAGAGCAATGTCCAAAAACTATTTATATTTATTGAAAATCATCTTTCAAGTTATTTGTGCAGTAAATATGTAAAAAACGACCAAATACCCACAAAAACACAGCATAAATGTATAGTTGAGAAGTAAATAAAAAAAATTATATATAGTTTTCCATGTAAAAAAATTATATTTCCTTATGCAATCGCTCTGTAAAAGTCTGGGGTCTATCTGACCCAAAGGGACTCAAACGTAAACCCTACTTGAGGGACGATTAAGGGTTAAACCAGGTACTGGTTGCTTTGGCACTGTGTGCAGGTGCCAAGTCCTGTTGGAAAATGAAATCTGCATCTCCATAAAGTTGGTCAGCAGCAGGAAGCATGAAGTGCTCTAAAACTTCCTGGTATACGGCTGCGTTGACCTTGGACCTCAGAAAACACAGTGGACCAACACCAGCAGAAGACATGGCACCCCAAACCATCCCTGACTGTGGAAACTTTACACTGGACCTCAAGCAACGTGGATTGTGTGCCTCTCCTCTCTTCCTCCAGACTCTGGGACCCTGATTTCCAAAGGAAATGCAAAATTTACTAACTTTGGACCACTCAGCAGCAGTCCAGTCCTTTTTGTCTTTAGCCCAGGTGAGACGCTTCTGACGCTGTCTGTTGTTCAAAAGTGGCTTGACAGAAGGAATGCGACATCTGAAACCCACGTCTTGCATACGTCTGTGCGTAGTGGTTCTTGAAGCACTGACTCCAGCTGCAGTCCACTCTTTGTGAATCTCCCTCAAATTTTTGAATGGGTTTTTTTTCACAATCCTCTCCAGGGTGCGGTTATCCCTATTGCTTGTACACTTTTGTTCTACCATATATTTTCCTTAGCTTCGCCTCTCTATTAATGTGCTTGGACACAGAGCTCTGTGAACAGCCAGCCTCTTTTGCAATGACCTTTTGTGTCTTGCCCTCCTTGTGCAAGGTGTCAATTGTCGTCTTTTGGACAACTGTCAAGTCAGCAGTCTTCCCCATGATTGTGCAGTCTACAGAACTAGACTGAGGGACCATTAAAGGCATTTGCAGGTGTTTTGAGTTAATTAGCTGATTAGAGTGTGGCACCAGGTGTCTTCAATATTGAACCTTTTCACAATATTCAAATTTACTGAGATACTGAATTTGGGATTTTCCTTAGTTGTCAGTTATAATCATCAAAATTAAAAGAAATAAACATTTGAAATATATCCGTCTGTATGTAATGAATGAATATGATATACAAGTTTCATTGAATGGAATTAGTGAAATCAACTTTTTGATGATATTCTAATTATATGACCAGCACCTGAATAAGCTCCAGGAAAAGTGACACTGGTCTATCTGATGAGGCTGGTTGATGAAGGTAGTGTATGGAAGTTAGTTAGGGCTGTTGAAGCAAGAGAAGTAAGACGGTGCTTTAACGGTGTTGGGCATTAAGCCTGAAGTAACCTAACCTTAAAAAAGGATGTTTCCCCAATTCAACTGTGACTTAAAATAAGCCCAAACTCATCCAGAAAGCAAAATTGCTCATTATCTTTCGGAACAACCGACCGAGACTGTGTGACCTTATCAAACTTGTACTGTGAAAACAAAAAACATCTGTTACATAATGCATGTTACATTAAAAACTAATCTGTTACATAATGCATGTTCCCTTTCATTCAGTCACTCCGAGTAATGTCAGTGACTGACAAATGGGGGAAAGCCTTCGCTTTTTATAGCTGAAATTTCTTGAATAACTATTGAATTTAGTTTTTTCCATTTTGCAAACAGAATCAATGTTGATATTGCAAAGTTTTTTAAACATCTTTCTGTGCAGCTCTTGTTAAAATTTCAAAGTTGTTTAATGTTATAGTATTTTTTTAACCTTTAACATCAAAGTCATGATAAAACGGAAGTAGCAACAGATTTTTTCTTCTATATTGAGATGTACTGTACATGCCGTTCATGATGGGACATCATGTCCATCAACATTGTTTCAACTGACATTATTTCAACCACATTTTAACATTAAACATAACATTTTTATAATAACAATCCATTTTCATTGCTCACAAATACATGTAAAGTCCTGCCATTCCAAGAAATTTATTTCAATCACATAATCATAAGCATTTAGATTAAACGAAGGTTTAAGATCTTGACAATCCTAAATTTAGTCATGAATCCAAACTTTTGTCTCAGTAACCTTGAGCTCCGGATTCCTTATGCCTTCTGGCAGGATCTCCGGACAGAGTTGGCCATTCCAGTCAAATCGAGATTCGAGAAGAATCACCCCTGTCAAACGTCTGTCCCGTGAGGTGTGCAAGCATGTTTTTTGTGTGCATGTGTGTGTGTGTGTGTGGGGGGGGGGGGGGGGGGGGGGGTCAGAGTATCAGGGTTTAAATCCCAGTGAAGATGTTTTTGGCCTTGATCACCATCCCGATCGATTCTTGGCTGATTCACTTTTAGATATGTCTTATTTTATTAGTAGCTTCAGCCTTCCACAGGCCCATTCACGCGTGATCAATACGATGGCCGAGACGGGACATATTTTTCTCATTTTTAGTGCCTTAACGCTATTTAACCGTGTCATCTGATAAATGAGTGGCCGTCCCAAAACGCTGATTTTCTATTGATTTCTCCCTCAATCTCAACACCCTTTGCCCCGTCACTCCTACATTGTTTGTATGTCCAGTTATCTGTCCACCTTTAAAAGACTGCGCTGTCTCCTTCCTTTACACAGGAATCCATTTTGAGTACGACCAAAGTGCTGAAGGATTAAAGGAGGAATGTTCGCAATACCGATCTTCAAAAAAGTGAATGCATTTGACTTTTTAACATTAACTAACATCTCATCCATTTAACATCTATCACCACTTTATTCATTTTTTAAATAGTAACTCAAATATTAATATGTAAATGGATCAAGTAATGTTACTTTACTCATTATGTTACTTGCAATGCATTAATTATTACATCAAAAAGTAATCTGATTGCGTAATGCATGTTACGTGTATTGAGTTACATTACTCGTTACATCAAAAAGTAATCTGATTGCATAATGCACGTTACTTGTAATGAGTTACATTACTTATTACATCAAAAAAGTAATCTGATTGCGTAACGCATGTTACTTGTAATGAGTTACATTACTCGTTACATCAAAAAGTAATCTGATTGCTTAATGCATGTTACTTGTATTGAGTTACATTACTCGTTACATCAAAAAGTAATCTGATTGCGTAATGCATGTTACTTGTAATGAGTTACATTACTTATTACATCAAAAAAGTAATCTGATTGCGTAACGCATGTTACTTGTATTGAGTTACATTACTCGATACATCAAAAAAGTAATCTGATTGCGTAATGCATATTACTTGTATTGAGTTACATTACTCGTTACGTCAAAAAGTAATCTGATTGCATAACGCTTGTTGCTTGTATTGAGTTACATTACTCGTTACATAAAAAAAGTAATCTGATTGCGTAATGCATGTTACTTGTATTGAGTTACATTTGTCGTTACATCAAAAAGTAATCTGATTGCGTAATGCATGTTACTTGTAATGAGTTACATTACTTATTACATCAAAAAAGTAATCTGATTGCGTAACGCATGTTACTTGTATTGAGTTACATTACTCAATACATCAAAAAAGTAATCTGATTGCGTAATGCATATTACTTGTATTGAGTTACATTACTCGTTACGTCAAAAAGTAATCTGATTGCATAACGCTTGTTGCTTGTATTGAGTTACATTACTTATTACATCAAAAAAGTAATCTGATTGCATAACGCATGTTACTTGTATTGAGTAACATTACTTATTACATCAAAAAAGTAATCTGATTGCATAACGCATGTTACTTGTATTAAGTTACATTACTTATTACATCAAAAAAGTAATCTGATTGCATAACGCATGTTACTTGTATTGAGTTACATTACTCGATACATCAAAAAAGTAATCTGATTGCATAACGCATGTTGCTTGTATTGAGTTACATTACTTAATACATCAAAAAAGTAATCTGATTGCGTAATGCATGTTACTTGTAATGAGTTACAGTACTCGTTACATCAAAAAGTAATCTGATTGCGTAATGCATGTTACTTGTATTGAGTTACATTACTCGTTACATCAAAAAAGTAATCTGATTGCGTAATGCATGTTACTTGTATTGAGTTACATTTGTCGTTACATCAAAAAGTAATCTGATTGCGTAATGCATGTTACTTGTAATGAGTTACATTACTTATTACATCAAAAAAGTAATCTGATTGCGTAACGCATGTTACTTGTATTGAGTTACATTACTCGATACATCAAAAAAGTAATCTGATTGCGTAATGCATATTACTTGTATTGAGTTACATTACTCGTTACGTCAAAAAGTAATCTGATTGCATAACGCTTGTTGCTTGTATTGAGTTACATTACTCGTTACATAAAAAAAGTAATCTGATTGCGTAATGCATGTTACTTGTATTGAGTTACATTTGTCGTTACATCAAAAAGTAATCTGATTGCGTAATGCATGTTACTTGTAATGAGTTACATTACTTATTACATCAAAAAAGTAATCTGATTGCGTAACGCATGTTACTTGTATTGAGTTACATTACTCAATACATCAAAAAAGTAATCTGATTGCGTAATGCATATTACTTGTATTGAGTTACATTACTCGTTACGTCAAAAAGTAATCTGATTGCATAACGCTTGTTGCTTGTATTGAGTTACATTACTTATTACATCAAAAAAGTAATCTGATTGCATAACGCATGTTACTTGTATTGAGTAACATTACTTATTACATCAAAAAAGTAATCTGATTGCATAACGCATGTTACTTGTATTAAGTTACATTACTTATTACATCAAAAAAGTAATCTGATTGCATAACGCATGTTACTTGTATTGAGTTACATTACTCGATACATCAAAAAAGTAATCTGATTGCATAACGCATGTTGCTTGTATTGAGTTACATTACTTAATACATCAAAAAAGTAATCTGATTGCGTAATGCATGTTACTTGTAATGAGTTACAGTACTCGTTACATCAAAAAGTAATCTGATTGCGTAATGCATGTTACTTGTATTGAGTTACATTACTCGTTACATCAAAAAAGTAATCTGATTGCGTAATGCATGTTACTTGTATTGAGTTACATTTGTCGTTACATCAAAAAGTAATCTGATTGCGTAATGCATGTTACTTGTAATGAGTTACATTACTTATTACATCAAAAAAGTAATCTGATTGCGTAACGCAAGTTACTTGTATTGAGTTACATTACTCGATACATCAAAAAAGTAATCTGATTGCGTAATGCATATTACTTGTATTGAGTTACATTACTCGTTACGTCAAAAAGTAATCTGATTGCATAACGCATGTTGCTTGTATTGAGTTACATTACTTATTACATCAAAAAAGTAATCTGATTCCATAACGCATGTTACTTGTATTGAGTTACATTACTCGATACATCAAAAAAGTAATCTGATTGCATAACGCATGTTGCTTGTATTGAGTTACATTACTCGATACATCAAAAAAGTAATCTGATTGCATAACGCATGTTACTAGTATTGCATTACCCCCAACATTGCTCATATGTAACTCGTCTGTGTTCCTCGTTTCATTGAGTCACACATTTGAGGCCGTTGTCCTCATGCTGAATTATTTGGACATTACAGAGAGCAAACTCAGATCACGCAGTCGAAAGAGAGAGAAATCTCCCATCAGCTCATAAACTCATCTGCAGAAAACTTAAAAACGACACCTTCCTTGATTGTCTCTAGGTTGTCTATGAAAGCCTGTAGACTGATTTTTATGTGAAGGACCAAAGGATGTGACGTTTATAAGTTGCTGGCTGCAGTTCACTTAACGGCCACTGGTGTCGCTAATAACGTCCGGTTACGTATGTAACCCTCGTTCCCTGAGGAGGGAACGGAGACGTACGTTAGTGACTAACGAATGGGGGTTTCGCTTAGAAGCCAATCATCTTCATCGTATTCAACAGCGCCCAATGGCAGTGCCAATGCCATGGGCATGCGGAATTTGCATGCGTAACTCCGCCCCACCTCGTGGGTATATAAGGAAGTACGCTGCGAACATCGCATTATGTTACTGCTGCAGGAGCCAAGACTGAACTCCGCGTTCCAGGCAGCACAGCTGACGTGGCTAAGGAAACGTACGTCTCCGTTCCCTCCTCAGGGAACGAGGGTTACATACGTAACCGGACGTTCCCTTTCGTTCAGTCACTACGACGTACGTTAGTGACTAACGAATGGGGGAACCTGTAAAACAGCGCCACTCAGCTGTCATCCAGTGCCCTGCGTAAGTGTGAGATCCCGCCACTTAAGGCCCTAGGACTCCCACTTATCACAGGATTACCAAGGTACACTGGGAAGCATATCCCAGTGAGGGAATGCCAAGATGCCTACCGTAGGGAGGACTTAGAGAATACACATATGACCCGCTGAGGGTTGCATATGGAAGATCTCTAGGGTACCAGCCGAAGGTGGATTTTTAACCCTAGGGGTGGCAGGGACTTGCCAAGGGAAAGACACCTGCTCACTGAGGAGGCTTACGGTGGGAATACTCGTGTGGGGGTCGCCAGAGGGGAACCATGCACACGGAGCACCTGGCCGGACATGAGGGTCTGGGCTCGAAAGGGCAGACTGAACTGATGTCGGCGTCGACAGTGCTGGAGGAGCTCAGGGCTCTCGGGGAGCTCACCTGAGGAAAATATCGCACGTATCCAGTCATGGGAGTGGAATGGCGAGCAAGCGAAGACACCTGAGCGTGGTCCATTACCGGCCCCTCGGGGGGGCGAGTACAAAGTCGGACACTGGCTCCACTCAGAGATTGTAGAATCTGGCGAATGTGTTGGGTGTCGCCCAGCCTGCAGCTCTGCAGATGTCTGTTAGCGAGGCGCCATGCGCTAGAGCCTAAGAGGAGGCCACACTCCGGGTGGAGTGTGCCCTCACACCAAGGGGACACGGTCGGCCTTGCTGCTGGTATGCCAAAACAATGGTGTCCACTATCCAGTGAGACAACCTCTGCTTTGAGAGAGCACTTCCCTTCCGCTCTCCACCATAACAGACAAAGAGCTGGTCTGAGGTCCTGAAACACTGCGTCATGTCTACGTAGGCGCGGAGAGCGCGTACTGGACAGAGCAATGCCAAGGCTGGGTCTGCCTCCTCCAAAGGCAGCGCTTGCAGGTTCACCACCTGATCTCTGGAACGGAGTGGTGGGAACCTTGGGCACATATCCGGGCCGGGGTCTCAGGATCACGTGAGAGTTAGCCGGCCCGAACTCAAGGCACGCTTCGTCAACCGAAAATGCTTGCAGGTCCCCGACCCTCTAAGCGAGGCCAATGCGGTCAGCAGAGCCGTCTTCATAGACAAGAGCTTAATCTCGGCCGACCGCAAAGGCTCAAGGGAGGCCTCTACAGAGCACTTAAGACTACTGAGAGGTCCCAAGAGGGAACGAGAGGAGAGCGAGGAAGATTCAGTCTCCTCGCCCCCCTCAGGAACTTGATGATCAGGTCGTGCTGCTACTTACCTTATTGTCTCCCAGGAGATCGTGGTAGGCAGATATTGCGGCCACGTACACTTAAGGGTGGAAGGAGACAGCCTTCGTCCCACCCCCTCCTGGAGAAACGAAGCACAGACCCGATCGGGCATTTCCAGGGGTCTTCCTGGCGGGAAGAGCACCATGTGACGAAGAGGTCCCACTTCAACGCATAGAGGTGTCGTGTAGACTCTGCCCTAGCGGAAGTGATGGTAGCGACCACCGCAGGTGGAGGGCTACTCAAACCAGCCGCGTCCCGTCCAGAAGCCACACGTGGAGCTTCCAGAACGCTGGATGCGGGTGCCAAAAGGTGCCCCGTCTCTGAGGAGTCTCAGAGGAATAGGCCAGGGAGGGGCTGTCGCAAGGAGTAGCAGTTCTGAGAACCAGGTCCGGCCGTGCCAACGGGGCGACCAACATGACCTGCTCCTTGTCCTCCCTGATCTTGCACAGTACCTGTGCGAGAAGGCTCACTGGGGGAAACGCATAATAGCGTAGCCCCGACGACCAGCTGTGCGCCAGTGCATCCGTGCCGACCATAGGTCAGGGAATAATACAGGGAGCAATGGGAAGAGTCCTGGGAGGCAACAGGACTACCTGTGCGTCACCGAACCGTTCCCATATCAGCTGGGCCGTCTGGGGATGGAGTCTCCATTCTCCAGGAAGTGGCTGAAGCCGTGAGAGCTCGAGGCTGCACGGTTCAGGACTCCCAGGATGTGGACAGCATGAAGGGACCTCAGATGCTTCTGACTCCATAAAACGAGATGGCGGGCGAGTTGAGACATACGGCGGGAGCGTAGACCGCCCGGCCGTGTCGTCTGTCCTGACTAGTACATGTTGACCCTTCAGCAACGCTCGGAAGCGGTGCAGGGCGAACCGTACTGCCAGCAACTCGAGGCAATTAACATGCAGAAGGCACTGGGGTCCTATCCAGGAGCCCGTGGCTGCTTGTCCATTGCACATGGCACCCCAGCCCGTGGATGATGCATCTGTTGATACAACAAGATGCCTGGAAACTCGTTCTAAGGACACTCGGGTCCGTAGAAAGCTGAGGTTCGACCACGGGGAGAGAGTCTGTAAGCAGGCCCGAGTCACTTGTACCCGGAGCGTGCCAGACCGCCATGCCCATCTCGGGACTCGATCGCGTAGCCCGTGCTGAAGCGGTCTCATATGAAGCAATCCGAGCGGCGTTACCGCGGCTGCAGATGCCATATGCCCCAGGAGCCTCTGAAACAGTTTCAGTGGAACCGCACTCTTGCCCTCGACTTGTCGAAGGGAAGTCAGCAGAGACTGCGCGCGCTCGCTCGAAAGCAGCGCGCACATGGCGACCGAGTCGATCCATACCGAGAAAAGAGATCCTCTGCGCGGGGCAAAGTTTGCTCTTCTCCCAGTTGACCCGAAGGCCCAGACGGGCTAGGTGATGGAGCACCAAATCTCTGTGTCCGCAAACCTGCTCTCGAGAGTGACCCAGTAAGCCAGTCGTCGAGGTAATTCAGGATGCGAACCCCGTGCTGCCGAAGGGGCGCAAGGGCTGCCTCGGCAATCTTCGTAAAGACGCGAGGGGACAGAGATAGCCCGAATGGTAGAACTGCGTACTGATATGCCCGCCCCTCGAAAGCAAACCGTAGGAACGGTCTGTGTCGAGGTAGAATGGAGACATGGAAGTAGGCGTCCTTCAGGTCGATCGCTGCAACCAATCGACTGGACGAACGCTTTCGAAAAGGCGTTTCGCTGTCAACATCTTGAACGGAAACCGGTGGAGGTAACGGTTCAAGACGCGCAGGTCCAGGATCGGTCAAGCCCACCGGTCTTTATGGGTACAATGAAGTACGGGCTGTAACACCCGGAATTCACCTCGGCTGGAGGGACAGGTTCGATCGCACCCTTCGCCAGTAGGGTGGCAACCTCCGCTCGCATGACGGGGGCATAGCCCCGATCATAGTGGAACGGACTCCCCGAAAGCGGGGAGGAACCTGCGCGAACTGAATCGCGTAGCCGCACCTGACTGTCTTCGCGACCCAGCGGGACAGCCCTGGAATCTGAAGCCAGGCTCCCAGGAACTGCACCAACGGGGTCAATCGGACTACAGGTGTACCCGGAGTGGGGCAGCGATGCAGCGTTACCGACCCGGACAAGGGAGGCTGTTGGGCGTCCCGGTGTGGGGGTGCGGTTAACGGCTGCGTCCTGACAGAGGAGACCAGGGAAGGACGCGCGTTCCACTGGGGTCTGCTCTGCCAGGAGGCTGGCGACAGAGAGGGATGCGAGTGGCGGGACCCGTGGGTGGCGCGCACTGTCATCACCGGTCTCTGGGTTCTCAGAGACAGGAACATGAGTTCTTCCCAAGCGCTGCTAGCCCGGGGGCCAGCAGCGGAAGGATTTTCCCCCGGCCCTCCACCGGGGGAAGGAGAGGCCCTGCTACCATCCCCTGGGAAGAACTGGAACCCATCTCTGAGTTGTCCACTTCCAGCGTGGCGTTTAACCAGGCTGGGGAGCGGACTGGGCGTCATCCTCAACCACCTCCACGGCGCGGCCCGGGTGAAGGCTGCTGCTGGGGCCGGGCGGGAGGAGGGAGGGCGCCCTCGGCGGCGAGCGGACTGAGGCGACTGAGCCGGCGGCTGGTGCAGCAGCTGGCCGCCGGGGCAGTACGTGTTACAGCCTCAGTCTGCTCTGGGGCGGCCGAGAACTGTTGGGCGCAGTTCCCAGCCGCGCCGCCGAAGAGGCCAGCCTGGGATATGGGTGAGTTGAGGGGGCGGGCCCACTCAACGTCCTCCAAATCACCAGGTAAGGCCAGGTGTTCTCCCGGACCACAGCTGTGGACATCTCCCGACCCAGGGAGCGTGTGGCCACCTTCACCGCCCGGGGGCGGGATCAGTCGCGGCACGCAGCTCAATGAAGAGCCCTGGGTCGGCTCCACCCTTGTGCATGTGCAACGGGGCGGCGGCCTGCCCGTAGCTCTGCAGGACCACGCCACCGAAGTAGACGAGCCCACAGGCTTTGGGAGGGTGCTTAGGACAGCCACACCACGCCACGTCAAGCCCTCTGTGGACACCGTAGTGCGCAACAGAGAGTTCAACAGTGGGGGTGAGGGGGCCCCAGTGTACCCTAGGCCGCGGCCCCATCAAGGGCAGAGAAGGTGGAGGAGGCCACCAAACGATCGCGGGAAGCACGGGGACTTCCAGGACCGCGTGATCTCCTCATGCACCTCGGGAGCGAAAGGCATTGGGGGCGGGGCCCAACAGCTGTCGGGTGCCGTCCCCAAAAACCAATCGCGCAACCACGAGCACTCGCGACTGGGCGGAGTTCCACACCAGCGCGAGACTCGCGGCTGCCCGAGATAACATGGCTGTCAACCTTAGGTCGGATCAGGCAGCGCTGACACACCCGGAGGCGGAGCACAACTCCTAATCGTCATCCCCAAAGGACTCCAGCCCACCTTGGGATGCGGCGATCGACATCTCACTGCTATCTGGAGCGTGAACGAAACGAACGAGGCGTCAGAGACGGGCCGCTGTTTCAGTCCAACACTCGCGGGTTTAAGCAATGTGCAAGAGGGGGCGTGGCCCGAGGAATGATCGTCGGGGTTCTTAATACCACGGCACCGCACTCAGGTCACCCTGGCCACCAGCCAAAGTACCGCCTCACTCGGAGACGGTAGATTGGGGTGTGGCAGAGGGGACTCTCTCTCCTCACGGAGATCACTGAGTCTCGACCGCAACATCGCGATGGTCACGTTCCCGCAGTGGGAACATGACGCATCCACAAACACTGCCCGAACGTGCTGAAGCCCAAACACATCGAGCAGTGAATGTGCCCATAGACAGCAACGGAGATCGATCGCACCCGGAAGTGCACGGGCGAACCGTCTTGAAAAAGACGTGCCACGCGCAAGCTCTTTTTGTGAGAGGAAAGCTCTGCAGAGTGCCGAAGCGCCCAGGGAAACACACACACAGCTGTTGCAGATCACTGCACAGATCAGCAGGCAGGCAGCATGAGATCGCTGGAACGCGCCGTAACACCAACACCCTGGAGAACCGCTGGTCTCTCGAAGACTGAAGAGAAGACTTCAGAATTCAGGCTTGTAGGAGTGAAGAGATCCTCTTGGCTCCAAAGCAGAAACATAATGCGATGTTCGCAGCGTACTTCCTTATATACCCACGAGGTGGGGCGGAGTTACGCATGCAAATTCCGCATGCCCATGGCATTGGCACTGCCATTGGGCGCTGTTGAATACGATGAAGATGATTGGCTTCTAAGCGAAACCCCCATTCGTTAGTCACTAACGTACGTCGTAGTGACTGAACGAAAGGGAACAAGGGTTTCTCATTTCTATAGCCATTTTAAATAATATAATCAATTAGATAATAAATACCATTCATAATTATTTAATAAATCCATTAGTGTTAGGGTTAGATTAGAGCTCACGTTCTGTTTTGAAGCATGTTGCCTGTCTGAAGAAGCATTCATTTTAATTAAAAAATGACTTTGTATGAAAGTATGTTCCTGGATATTTCATAGCTTGAATCACAACGGAGACACACTCTCACACGCACTCAACTTGATCTGTTCCTGCATTATTAATGCTCAA
The DNA here is from genome assembly GCF_949357685.1 of Gobio gobio. Classification (NCBI taxonomy): domain Eukaryota; kingdom Metazoa; phylum Chordata; class Actinopteri; order Cypriniformes; family Gobionidae; genus Gobio; species Gobio gobio. Next base: position 7,468,518 of record NC_137117.1, read on the forward strand.
TTAAAGCAGCCCCTGTCTCCTGTCTTGAGCACAGTAATACATATTGATCCTTTCATTACCAAAGAACCTCCATAAAGTTCTTTACATATTGCTGAGGCATTCTAGGTGAAACTGCACATAAACAGATCTAATCACACTTGATGCATGTCATACATTCCCCGAGTCAAAGTGCCGCAGATCAATCTTGACATTTTGTAAACGGAACCAAATTCAACCAGATCTGCTTACAAATTTTTACAAAATGCATTTGCCATATGAATAAACCTCCATTAATGTTCATCATGAGAAGAATTTCATACCTTCTCCTTTACAAGTGATCTCTGAACATCTGCACCAGAGCCATAAACACACATTATGTAGTCCAATAACAGCACCGCGCGTGGGTTTTATTAGACCTCTCAACCCTTATATAATGGGTTAAGTGATAAAGTGACATTTACTGCCCACTCACCAGGTTACATGCGGAGCACAGAGCAAAAACACTGCTGGATTTTCTATTAACACTGACTGCAGAACAAAATAGAGCTTATTTTAAAACTACTTATTGCAGATATATCCCTCTGAAACCAGCAAACCAGACCAGGCTGACCAGGCCAAAACCAGTGAGACCCGCTGAGAACGCGTTTTTGCAGCGAGAGGCGCCTCTTTTGAACAGATTTCTGTTGTCAGAGAGCGTTATGCGCGCTGCTTATGCGCCCCGGGCGCCTCGCGTTTTAACTGCCTGTTGCGCCTCGCATTTTAGAAGGAGCGCTCTGAGCGCATGAAGTTCAACAAAAAATCAACTCGCCCGACGTCATCGCGTTTTTTTTCTATTGTCCAATCATATGAATGGAGAGGCGGGTCTTCCGTTGTGGAGACCGTTACCTTGATTAGACTGACAGAACAGCTGATTCGGGGGTTTCCTAGCAACATAAAAAAAACGCAGCGCACTGCTATTTTCTAAATGAAAAAACGTCAACCAAAAAAGACAGTGCGGTGCGCCTCGCGTTTTCGAACTTGAAAAACGCGTTCGTTGCCTTACACTGTAAAAATAAAAGGTGCCTGAAGGAACCTTTTGGGGTGCTTCTGTAGATCCTCTGAGCACCCTTTCAAAAGAGGGATTCCTGAGGAACCCTTATAAAGAATTGCCAGGAACCACCATGGGTGCATCAAGGCACCATTTCCCAAAGTGGATTTTTGATTTTGTCCGTGGGGAATTGATTGGATGGTTGTGGTTTGCTATTGGTTGATCTCATGTGAGTGACAGGTTGCCCCGCCCTCGTCATCAGAGAAGAGATGATGTCACTGCAAGAGGGAGGGGAAGTTATTCTGATTCAAGTTTACGAGACACATGAATTTTTAATTGTATCAAATCAACCGTTTTTTATTTCATGGTGACTTTAAAGGAAAGGTCTGTAAACCTACAGATTTTTTTCAAACAGTGCTTTTTTCTTCTTCTTTCAAGTAGAGAAAATACACTCACCGGCCACTTTATTAGCTACACCTGTTCGATTTATGTTTTATTAACAAAGTTTGTGAGGAACACGTCCTAATGATCTATCCAATCATCACGTCATTCCAACCAGCTGTCAGCTATCAGTAATCAACATGTCTACCAAATGAGCACAAGTGAAGGCTTTTATATATATATATATATATATACGCAGTCGCCTGGTTACTATACTAACCAGGGATATGGGGGGAGTACTCTCGGTTCGGGCAAAAATACAGATCTCAGAGCCCTCTCGTCGGAGAGCAGGCTAAAATATGCATACTTTACTCTACACTACAATGCCAAAAGTATTGGGACACCCCTCCAAATCATTGAATTCAGGTGCTCAATCACTTCCATGGCCACAGGTGTATAAATCAAGCACTAGGCATGCAGACGCTTCTACAAACATTTGTGAAAGAACGGGTCGCTCTCAGGAGCTCAGAGAACTCAAACGTGGTACCGTGATTGGTTGACACCTGTGCAATAAGTCAGTTCATGAAATTTCCTCACTACTAAATATTCCACAGTTAACTGTTAGTGGTATTATAACAAAGTGGAAGCAATTGGGAACAACAGCAACTCAGCCATGAAGTGGTAGGCTACGTAAAATCACAGAGCGGGGTCAGCACATGCTGAGGGTCACAGTGCGCATAAGTTGGCAACTTTCTGCAGAGTCAACAGCTACAGACCTCCAAACTTCATGTGCTCTTCAGATGAGCTCAAGAACAGTGTGTAGAGCTTCATGGAATGGGTTTTCATGGCCGAGCAGCTGCATCAGGGCCGGCCCTAGCATTTTGGGGGCCCGAAGCAGATTTCCAAAAGGGGCCCCCACAACCTACAGTTACAACCCAACCCATTCCAACGTACACATACTACACTGACACCATATTGTAAAGTTTGAAGATATGAAAATATATTTACTTAAGCAAACTTTAACATTTTTTGAAGATTTTAACGATTGCTTTTAGATAAATGTATAAACATTTACTGAATGAATGCTTTAATAGAGCAAAAACACCTGTGTGGAGGAACTTGACTGTCCTGAGCTCAACCCGATTGAACACCTTTGGGATGAATTAGAGCGGAGACTGAGAGCCAGGCCTTCTCGTCCAACATCAGTGCCTGACCTTACAAATGCGCTTCTAGAAGAATGGTCAAATATTCCCATAAACACACTCCTAAACCTGTGGAAAGCCGTCCCAGAAGAGTTGAAGCTGTTATCGCTGCAAAGGGTGGGCCAACTCCATATTAAACCCTACGGATTAAGAATGGGACGTCATTAAAGTGCATGTGCATGTATACTTCCAGCGGGATAACACTCCATGTCACAAAGCTCAAATCATCTCAAACTGGTTTCTTGAACATGTCAATGAGTTCACTAAACTGAAACTGACTCCACAGTCTCCAGATCTCAATCCAATACAGCAGCTTTGGGATGTGCTGGAATGGGATATTTGCATCATTCAACAAATGTGCAGTAGAGCCCTGCACAGGCCTCAAAACTAGGCCCTAGCCCGGCCCTGGCCCGAGACGCTGAAGCCATAGCCCGGCCCGTGTCGGACAGCTCATCAAAATTATCAGCCCGAGTCCAACTGGAGCCCGTGTTTTCTTTTTTATCCTCCCTATTACACATTAGTTGCAGCCATTAAAATAGTTCAGTTTTGTTTTTAATGTCAAAGTATTTATATTTTGTTTTGTTTCTTTATTAAGTTAATTTAGAAAAAAGTTTGAAGCATTTTTTTGTTTGTTAAATTAAAGTGTTTGTTCTTTAAAGTGATGACCAAGCGGCCAGCGGCTGACAGTGAGTTAACCCAACGCTTTAGCCTCTCAAATCAACACTTGACTTGTCTTGCTTGTAAAATCCATAAAAAACACTTAAAGCATAATTTAAACGTTTAGCCTACTATCCCCACCATCACAGTAAAAAGGCATTTTTGACAAGATGAGGCAGGCAGATCGCAACGGCGTGCGCAAACGACACGGGCTACACAATCTAAACAAATAATACAAATAAAAAAACATGCTGGTTGTCTTACCTTACACCTCTCCGCGAAATGAATATAAACCCGATCTTCAATTCCCCTGCTCAGTTCATGTCAACGAAAGCAACCGATATGAGCATTTTATTCATCAGCTCATTTCAACATCAAAGACCGCATTATGAGAACGAGCGACCTAAACACTGGTAAGAGCGTTTAGCCTCATTAGTTTTAATGAAGATGATTGTGTTTTTGAGCATCTAAGACTTAGCTTATTTTTTGCAGTTTGCGTGTTGGCTTGCTTTAGCCTACTCATTTGTTGCATAGCGCCGTCCTCTAAACACTGTGCGAGTCAGTCTTGACAGTTGTTTCCACCAGCACAGCATATCTCATTGTTTCTTTTAATTATTGAATGTCTAAAATATAAAATGAAGGAGAAGCCTAAAAAGGCCCGAAGCCCGGCCCGCGTTTGAGGTAATTACGGGAAAATTGTCCCGAAGCCCGGCCCTAGGGGCGTAAAAAAGTCGGGGGCCTGTCGGGCTCGGGCTCGGGCAGAAATGTAGGGCTCTAATGTGCAGGAAGATTTCAATCATTCCCAACACAGCCTGGACCTGAAGCCCAATGAACATCTTTTGAGTGAATCAGTAATCCCTGCATCCTTTGATACACAATACCAGAAGCCCTTCCCAGAAGACTGGAAGATGTTCGCTAGCAATAATGCCAATGGTTTTGTAATTAAATGCTCAACAACCACTGTAATGGTGCATCGATCACAAGTTCAGTATAGAGTACCGCAAGGCTCAGTGCTAGGACCGCTGCTCTTCACCCTGTACATGCTACCACTGGGAGATATCATTAGGAAGCATGGCGTTAGTTTTCACTGTTATGCTGATGATACTCAGCTCTATATTTCTTCACTCCCTGACGAAACTTACCAATTCACAAGATTAACGGAATGCATAGCTGATATAAAACATTGGATGACTAGTAATTTCCTGCAACTCAATTCAGAAAAAACTAAATTTTTAATTATTGGACAAAAAAGCTCCACAAGTAGTAACCTAGAATACTGTCTAACACTTGATGGCTGCTCTGTCAAGTCCTCGTCGTCAGAGAGGAACCTGGGTGTGCTCTTTGATACCAATCTTTCATTTAAAAGCCACGTTTCTAGCATCTGTAAAACTACATTCTACCATCTTAAAAATATATCTAAATTATGGCACATGCTCTAAATGCAAAATGCTGAACAGTTCATGACCTCAGGTTAGATTATTGTAATGCTCTACTGGGTGGTTGCCCTGCTCGCTTAATAAATAAACTCCAGCTGGTCCAAAATGCAGCAGCTCGAGTTCTTACTAGAACCAGGAAGTATGACCATATTAGCCCAGTTCTGTCAACACTGCACTGGCTGCCTATTAAACATCGCATAAATTTTAAAATCTTGCTTATTACTTACAAAGCACTAAATGGTTTAGCTCCCCAATACTTGAGTGAGCTCTTAACACATTAAACTCCATCATGTCTACTGCGGCGTCAAAATTCTGGCCAGTTGATCATACCGAGAATATCCAAATCAACTGCAGGCGGTCGATCCTTTTCCTATTTAGCACCTAAACTCTGAAACAGTCTTCCTAACATTGTTTGGGAAGCAGACACACTCTGTCAGTTTAAATCTAGACTAAAAACACATCTCTTTACTGTGGCATACACATAAATCACTTTTTCATTTAAATGATTGTTAGGCTGCATTAACTAGGTCAGCCGGAACCGGGAACACTTCCCATAACACCTGATGTACTCGTTACATCATCAGAAGAATGGCATCTACGCTAATGATAGTCTCTCTGTTTTATCCCAGGTTTACTGCAGTCAGCCGGATCCGGGCCGTATCCAGATCAGATGGTGGACCTGCGCCCAGACATGAACCAATGCATGGCCCTGAAGTGTCTGCAGAGACCGTGTCAATTAGACTCCCCTGAAATTGCCTCATCGACACAGCATCCTCAATAAACCCGTCTCCGGTGTGATGACTCCGAATGTTCGAATATTCCTATTTAATAATTATTTAATCGACATATCATCCTCAATAAACCCGCCTCCGGCGTGTTGCCTCCGATCTTTCGAATATTCCGATCTATTATGACCTCTGACCTGTAAAGTTGCCAGAATAATAATCATACACTGCTTGTTATTGGCCAGAGGAGAACTGGCACCCCGACTGAGCCTGGTTTCTCCCAAGGTTTATTTTTCTCCATTATGCCCCTGATGGGGTTTTGGTTACCTTGCCACTGTTGCCTCTGGCTTGGCGTGCTCAGTTGGGGACACTACATTTTTCAACTAAATATCCAAATAAATCTAATCATTAAACTAAATTAACCATATAAACTAAATTACTGATCTAATTACTGATCTAAAGCCCACATTGTCACTGTACAGACTGATCTCATGAAATGGCGTATGTATGACACGGCAATTCGTATGCCATTTTGGCGTGCTATCAAGACGCATAATAGCTTTTTAGCGTGTTTATCAACGCTGTTTCATTCTATCCCCCTACACTGCCCCTACCCCTAAACCTACCCATCACACACACACACACAAATACACACACACATTGCCCCTGCCCCTGACCCATCACACACACAACCACAAATACACACACACACTACCCCTACCCCTAAACCTATCCATCACACACACACACACAAATACACACACACATTGCCCCTGCCTCTGACCCATCACACACACACACACACACAAATACACACACACACTACCCCTACCCCTAAACCTATCCATCACACACACACACACACAAATACACACACACACATACACACACACACATTGCCCCTGACCCATCACATGAAACATTCTGCATTTTTACATTTTCAAAAAAAACATAATTTAGTATGTTTATAAATCCATTTACATTCTCGCAGAATCACACGGCGTAGACATGCACGCGGAATCACACGGCGTTGACATACACGAGGAATCACACGGCGTAGACATACACGCGGAATCACACGGCGTAGACATGCACGCGGAATCACACGGCGTTGACATACACGAGGAATCACACGGCGTAGACATACACGCGGAATCACACGGCGTAGACATACACGCGGAATCACACAGCGTTGACATACACGCGGAATCACACGCCGTTGACATACACGCGGAATCACACGGCGTTGACATACACGCGGAATCACACGGCGTTGACATACACGCGGAATCACACGGCGTTGACACACACGCGGAATCACACGGCGTTGACATACACGCGGAATCACACGGCGTTGACACACACGCGGAATCACACGGCGTTGACATACACGCGGAATCACACGGCGTTGACATACACGCGGAATCACACGGCGTAGACATACACGCGGAATCACACGGCGTAGACATACACGCAGAATCACACGGCGCAGACATACACGCGGAATCACACGCCGTTGACATACACGCGGAATCACACAGCGTAGACATACACGCGGAATCACACGGCGTTGACATACACGCGGAATCACACGGCGTTGACATACACGCGGAATCACACGGCGTAGACATACACGCGGAATCACACGGCGTTGACATACACGCGGAATCACACGGCGTAGACATACACGCGGAATCACACGGCGTAGACATACACGCGGAATCACACGGCGCAGACATACATGCGGAATCACACGGCATTGACATACACGCGGAATCACACGG